>NC_053122.1:37012512-37170012 GCF_010015445.1 Perca fluviatilis | reverse complement strand
AAGGAAAACCAACCGCCAAAGAAGAAAAAGAAGAGATTGGTGGAGGTGGAGGAAGAGGATGAAAGCAGCACTGTGCCCGCTGAGCCTCCTGAAGTCGACTCGTCTCCGCTTTCAAAGGAAATCAAGAAGAAGAAGAAGAGAAAGATGAAGGCGGGAGAATGCGAGGAGACGGCTCCCGTGCCCATCACTGTGAGCCAGGATGGACCTGCAAGGAAAAAGAGTAAGAGACTTTATAATTGTTAATCCTTTCATTTTTTTTATTGTTTGATCAAGAAAATGTTAGAAAATAGTTTCCAGTTCATAAAAGCCTCTTTCCGACCGGGGGCATTTTTGCAGTTCCTAGAACATAACGTTCCTAGAACCCTTTTTTTCTCGTGTTCCAACTGAACCAATTTGGGGATTTGTAAGTTCCTCTGACCACAGTTCCTGTAACTCTTTCAGCTCCTACTTCAGGGCAGGGTCTTTTCGCTGTTCCCTTTTCAGCATCGGGACCTAGGTCAACGAGGGTCGGATTTCTGGTACAGACAGACCAACAACGGGACAATTTTAACAGTTTTGGCCATCTTATTCACCACTGAATTAACTTCTGACAACGTTTTAGGCGAGAAATTAAATGTTTAGATTTCGAATATAGGCAGTCTTGTGAAAATTGATGCCGAATTGACAATTTGCTTCAAAGTTTTCGGAGGTGAGAAGCTCCATGAAGTGAGGTGACAGCCAGCAGGCGCCTGCCCCGGCCGCTGGCTCGTCACTCGGCCAGTCGTGCTCAGAGACCCCGCTGTAAGCTGGAGGTCTCTCAGACCGCTCTCGTAAATAACAGGCTTTTATTTCGCCGTTGACGGTTCCTTTGTTTAAATATCACAACACATGTCCATCATAAGATAAGATTAACGGGAACCTGCGGGCTTGACAACCTCGCTGGCCTGCCGTCTCTCACACACACACACACAGACAGACAGTGGACCAATCACAGGTGTGTCTGCGTCGCCGTGTCGTTACATTTTGAGAGGTGCACATCAGGCTGAGGCGT
Organism: Perca fluviatilis; assembly: GCF_010015445.1. Classification (NCBI taxonomy): domain Eukaryota; kingdom Metazoa; phylum Chordata; class Actinopteri; order Perciformes; family Percidae; genus Perca; species Perca fluviatilis. The sequence goes on along the minus strand of NC_053122.1, from coordinate 37,168,982 downwards.
AGGATCGGTATCTCCACGTAGCTATGTACGTACGCACGGCGTCGATTTAACACAGAAGCATAAATTGGCCTTAAAGGCATACTCACACTTGGCCCACTTGCCTTGAACCGTACCTGAGAATGGTTGTCTCCCCCCTTCGCGATCTTCTGATCATCTCACCGTAGCGCTAGCTGAATAGCTGCGAGCCTGCCCTTTCCAGAGACCTCTTCCGTGTCTTCCTAGCCCTTCCAGAAGCTTAGAAATCCGTCTGTTTTCGGAGCCTGTGCGCAAACTATGCACGCAGTTCCAGAGCGGTAAATCCACGATTGAACGGCTATTATCTGTGTTTTGTACCAAACCGCGATCTACTGTATTTTTCGCTAGCCGGCAGCCATCTTTGATTTGGACACTTAGACTGACAGCTGTGTTGACCAATCACATGAAGTAATGTGCCCAAAGAGTTTGCGCCGCGAATAGAGAGCCTTTCGAGGAGGGTCTTATTCCCTAGGTCTGTGTGTGAGTGTGTATTAGGAGAATAAGGAGACCAGGCAGAGACTGCCGAGTGAAGCCTGCAGGCTGAAATGAGTGTGATTTGGCTTACTGATGTCAAATTTCAGACAGATAATACATTGAAGATGACACAACTAACTTTTTGGATAAAAGCATATGGACTTTTATAGCAAAAAAACCTACATAGTTTTGTGTTTGTGTTAGTTACAGAGTTTATTTTTTTCCCTGATTGCCAACACCTAGAAGAGCAATTTTCAAAAGCCAAAAGTCTTGGCCATTATTGTTCTCTGTGTGATTTCAACATACATTTCTGTGAGATTTCATTTCCGTTTTACTCTTTTCTTTTGTCTTTATAGTCATTTAACAATGTATACATTCATGTGACACCCCTGCAGCATGCATATCCTGATAGCCCAGGTTCTCCTGAAAGAAATGGTCTATAACTTGGGGTTGACAGGGTTGAGATTATACAAGCATTATTACACGAAGAGACCAGGCGGACTAAAGATGGGGAAAAAAACCGGCTAAGACCTCCGAGGGTTAAAAGTATCAAGTGTCCTGACAAGCCTAGAGCCGATCCCTGAAGCCTGAAGCCCAGGGCTTTTATTCCCCCGGTTCCCACCGCCAAGAACCAGACCGGAACATTTAGTCCAACTGAACCGAGCCCAGGCATGGTACGGCGCGATAATACTAGTCAAAGGAAGCGGACTCTGGGGTCAAACGTGCTCGGCGCCGGTTTAACCGGGCCGAATGCGAGTACGCCCTGAGCTGCAGCGGTTCTGACATAAATTAGTGATTTAGAAAATATACATTTTATTGACTTTTATGAACGTCGGCATGTGGTGAAGATATTATGTGTCACGTGTGTTCTGTGCTGCCTGATGTTTGCAGAGAAGAACAGATTAAAGGAGAAACTGGAAGAGACGGAAGCAGCTGCAGACCAACAAGCTACTTCTACGGTAAGAAACCCAACGCATCAGACTTCTAATAACAGTACTGGCATTAGAAGTTGAATTGCCACCTGTATGGATGTTTGACTGCCATGTACAAGAAGCTAAACATTTGACCAAAAAAGTGTTGGAGCATGTTTTTAAGATCAAAAAAGTGCAGGGCATTAGGCTCACTCAACCTGTCATTTCTGCATTTATTTATATTTTAACCAGACTCTTTTTTTTTTTCTGATATTTCCAGAAAAAGAAATCCTCCAAAAAGACAATCATCTCTGATTAAATGTTGGTAACGTTTTCACCTCCCGTTTATGAAGTTACTGAAACAGTTTTGTGATAATATCTTTTAGATCCATTTGTCAATTCAGGCTCTGCAACTTTTCAAGAACAGTTTTCTGTGCTGAGAGCTGGATAGGCCTGTCACGATAACAAATTTTGCTGGACGATAAATTGTCCCAGAAATGATTGCGATAAACGATAATATTGTCGTTCTGAGAACATTTTCATCTAATATAATGATAATGGCATAATAATGCAGGTACACCTTTTCAAATAACAAGAAATACTTTTATTTCTAAAGAATATTTAACACTGGAACTGGAAGATATTGGAAATATCCACAATAAATGAACAAAACGACCAAAACCAAAAAAATAAAATGGACTCTCAGTCTTTGTTAACACAATAATAAAACAACAAATAAAAATAAAAACCTAACACAATCATAAACAATAAATAAAATGGACATTTTTCAGGGCGCGATAATTTCCATTTTAAAAATGATCGAGCTCATTTTTATTTATCATGCAATTAATTGATTTATTGCATATTGCGACAGGCCTATACATTCATCTCACCTATGATTAAAACACATTTGCTGAGATGGACTTTTTATTTTGACCCCTAGGGATTTATGGTTAACAATAGAATGCATCACAGTAGAACATCATGGAAAAAGATGACTGACAGACCCAGAAGTGAAATCTAAAGTTGCTGTATATAAGAAGCATGTTATGTCCTTCTCATTTCATTCTCTCCCCGTGTGTTCTCTGATCAGACGTCAGTGAAGAGTGATTGGATCTTGGACCTAAAAGCCCCCCCAAAGGACAATCTGCATCGTGTTTGTGCCTTTACTCTGGAGTTGCTGCCTGGGATCAACATCAGTGTTCAGTAATGGCTCACTGTCTTCAGCTGGAAAACTTTGAAAGCAATACAACTAATATTATCAAAGAAGGCAATTGTTTGCGATTGTCCCATACTGGTGAAATGCTAAACAATGCTTATTTTTTAAATGTTTTCTGTTTTGATGGGTTCAGTAGATGAGTCTGTTTTTAGTTATCAGTCAGTTCAACATTTTTCTACTCGGTTTGGTTTTTAAAGTAGAAACGTGTGCTTTTACTTTTCGTTTCGTCATAAAGCTGTGAAATTCTGTTCTTTTTTTGTGGAAATGGTTCTGTTTACAGAGTTCTGTTGTTTACACACTTTTCTTATTAATCCCAGACATATTAACTATGCATCTGATTAAATCTTGCTGCTTGGGAGGAGTCTGAACCCGTTTCACTACTGGGATATTTGTTGGTGTTCTAAAAGCCAACATGTGTGAGAGAAAATAAAACTTACTTTCATTTCGCTGTAGCTGTGAGTTTTGCTAGTTCACCTTCACACTGTTGCACACGTGGCATTCACGTCCTATGGGAGTTACCAGTTTTCTGCATTGAGTACTTTTACTTCTAATATTTTAAAGTAAAGTACATTTTGCTGATGATACTTAAATGCAGGACTTTGGTATTACTACTTTTACTTAAGTAAAGGATCTGGACACCTTTTCCCACCACTAGACATATCTTACAGAAGTGCCTAAAAAAAGCTAACTAATTACACCTCACGGTTATTTATGCTACATTAAAGCATACTATTTTTTTTTTTGCATTTTAGGCATTTATTGGATAGGACAGCTTAGACATGAAAGCAACATGACATGACTGCGTAAACATACACGCCACTTTCCTAAAGCCAAATGGCGTGTTGTATGGACGCATTTTGAGCTATCCACGTGTATGTCCACGCTGTATACAGCGGACCTTTTTAAGAACCACACAATTTTAACGCTCGTAAACTTCTAATGACCCCAAACACCGGTGAACTAGAGGACGTTGGTTTTTGGCTCTGAGCTTCAGAAGAGAGAAAAGTAAAAGTAGTTTAGGATTAGTATCGATTCATAGAACTGTGAGGAGAAATTAGATTTTATACACACACACACACACACACACACACACACACACACACACACACACACACACACACACACACACACACACACACACACACACACACACACACACACACACACACACACACAAACAAACTCAGCTTTCTCCTGAAACAGGAAACAACAGATGTGTGAATACGTTTGAACAGTTAACTGTTAAACTTGAAAGACCAGAGAACAAAGTGTTCAAGTCTGGTATGTCATGAAATTAAATATGAATAAGGACCATATATGACTCATGAGGAGAGGGGAACAATTTCTTATGTGTTGATGTTTCTGGTTACTGTTTTCACTTCCAAATACCATTTGGGCTGTTACAGATGAGTTTAGGTTTCCTGCCTCATGTAGTTCACATTTCAGGATGTGTACTTGTCTGATTTTGTCCTACAAATTGCCCGTTTCCAATAAATACTTTCTCTTCAAAATGAAACCTTTCCTTTTTTTAAATGTCATGAGAAAAGTGTCATAAAAAAATTCGTGATAGATCTTTATTGTCATTGTATGCAGTACAATGAAATTCTGTTGGAGCCATCCTCTCCAAATAGCAGCATAGTACACACACACACACACACACACACACACTCACCTAAAGAATTATTAGGAACACCCTACTAATACTGTGTTTGACCCCCTTTTGTCTTCAGAACTGCCTTAATTCTTGGTGGCATTTATTCAAGAAGGTGCTGGAAGCATTCTTTAGAAATGTTGGCCCATATTGAGAGGAGAGCATCTTGCAGTTGATGGAGATTTGTGGGATGCACATCCAGGGCACGAAGCTCCCGTTCCACTACATCCCAAAGATGTTCTAGTGGGTTGTGTCTGGTGACTGTGGGGGCCATTTTAGTACAGTGAACTCATTGTCATGTTCAAGAAACCAATTTGAAATGATGTGAGCTTTGTGACATGGTGCATTATCCTGCTGGAAGTAGCCATCAGAGGGTGGGTCCATGGTGGTCATAAAGGGATGGACATGGTCAGAAACAATGCTCAGGTAGGCTGTGGCATTTAAACGATGCCCAATTGGTACTAAGGGGCCTAAAGTGTGCCAAGAAAACATCCCCCACACCATAACACCACCACCACTAGCCTGCACAGTGGTAACAAGGCATGATGGATCCATGTTCTCATTCTGTTTACGCCAAATTCTGACTCTACCATCTGAATGTCTCAACAGAAAACGAGACTCATTAGACCAGGCAACATTTTTACAGTCTTCAACTGTCTGAGTTTAGTGAGCTCGTGCAAATTGTAGCCTCATTTTCCTATTTTTAGAGGAGATGAGTGGTAACCGGTGGGGTCTTCTGCTGGTGTAGCCCATCCACCTCAAGGTTGTGCGTGTTGTGGCTTCACAAATGCTTTGCTGCATACCTCGGTTGTAATGAGTGGTTATTTGAGTCAAAGTTGATCTTCTATCAGCTGGAATCAGTTGGCCCATTCTCCTCTGACCTCTAGCATCAACAAGGCATTTTCGCCCCCCAGGACTGCAGCATACTGGATGTTCTCTCTTTTTCAGACCATTCTTGGTAAACCCTAGAAATGGTTGTGCGTGAAAATCCCAGTAACTGAGCAGATTGTGAAATACTCAGACCAGCCCATCTGACACCAACAACCATGCCACGCTCAAAGTTGTTTAGATCACCTTTCTTTCCCATTCTGACATTCAGTTTGGAGTTCAGGAGATTGTCTAGACCTGGACCACACCCCTAAATGCATTGAAGCAGCTGCCAAGTGATTGGTTAATTAGATAATTGCATTAACAAGAAATCTTACAGGTATATATATATATATATATATATATATATACACACATACACCAGCACATTCTCACCCAAGCACATACATTCCATGTTCTCAATAAATAGAAGACCGTAAACACAGCAGTTATTACACAGAGTCCGATTGCACTGAGGGGGCCAGGGATGTGTGTATGTTTGTATGTGTGTATGATTTGTGTATGATTTCTGTAATATGTTCACAGCCCTGGGGAAGAGGCTGTACCGGTGTATGTTACGTTCACTACGTTCATATAGTGCCTTTCTACCTTACCGGACAAAGCCCTTTACAATTTGCCTCTTATACATCATACACACATTCATACATTATTCACACATCACACACACAGTCTTACATTATTCACACATCACACACACATTCATACATTATTCACACATCACACACACACATTCATACTTTATTCACACGTCACACACATTCATGTGTGGTATAGTATATTGCATGCTCTACCCCCTGAGCCAGGTATAGTATGTTGTATATGCTGTGCCATTAAAATGGAAGGTCTGGCTAGTCCCCACAGCATTCTGGGATGGGAGAAAAACATGCTCTGGTTTATTGGCATTTCTTTAAACCAATCACAATCATCTTGGGCAGTGCTAAGCACCGGACGGAGCCACGGTGCCTCTGCTAAATAGTCTCGGGAAGGAACTTGTTTTGGTGGAACATGTACATTCAAAAGTAGTTTTAGTCGTGCAACAGGAAACTCCGATTGGACAGATAGTCTAGCTAGCTGTCTGGATTTACCCTGCAGAGATCTGAGGAGCAGTTAACCATAGTCCTCACAAATCCACCAGAGGTTAGAACGTCAACCAGAGGCGTCAGACTGGGGGAATAAAGGGGACGGAGTACCCAGCGCCCTGGGTACTCCGTCCCCTAAATGCTAGAATGAATAACTGTGGATGCGGGGAGGGGCCCATAGAAAATGCCTTTTTTACAGGGCCCAGAATTTGGTGCTACGCCCCACAAAGAAAGAGGAAGGTCACGGAATTTCCGGTGGCAACGGAACAATCCTGGAAATGAAACGCTGTTAATATACACTATACTATGGCCAATACTACAGTACATTTCAAACAGTAATTTATAAAATGTACAAAGTATTTTTGGCAGTTCTGATGAAGTGTTTCCAGCGTGAATCTGGATCCCTGAGAACTGTCTCTCAAATTTCTAAAACTACTACTCTTCACTTTATGTCATCTCACACACACACACACACACACACACACACACACACACACACACACACAGTCGCCTGAATGTGGCACGTGTGTGCTGTAGACCAGCCAAGCTCCATTAAGGCATAAATCTATGTAACCTAACATTCATTTTCTCACTGAGACAAGAGAGAGGTTAACCGCATGAATGATTTTTGGTACAGAAAACCAATTATGTGTAATTACAGAGAAAAGAAGCGGGTGATGAGATAGGGAGGTGGGAGAGTGAGAAGCAGCCCGGGGGGTGGGGGGTGGGGGGTGTTGAATCAGAGAACAGGAGAGTTGTACAGTCGATCACTGCAATCTGAACGCTTTCATCTTAAATGAGCGCCAAAGGAGCAATGTATATGTAAGTTATTTTTTCATCCGTGCAAGTATTCCCTTAGGTGACTGGAAAGAGCACAAGTACATTTTTCAGAGAGTAATGTTAAGGTAATGAAAACGTGCGCTCATAATGAAAGCAAACCACGGCACAATAAAAGGCATACATATGTCTTGTGGGAGGTATTTGTACAAATTGAAGACTAAGTTATTATGAATATTCATAACGCACCATTACGCTGATGGCTTTGTCTGCAGAAAACATCATTGTGTGCATTTAGGTGGGAACCCGGATACAGTTTTATGATGAAGGATTAAAGTAAAGTAAAGAAGCTGCAGTCAGCCCAATGGGCTGCTGACTGCAGATCATTGGTCAGAGTGTAGCTTACAACATAGAGCCCGACCGATATATCAGCGGGACAATATTAGGCATTTTCCAAACTATCGGTATCAGCATTTATAATGGCCGATAAATGAATATTTAAAAAATAAAATAAAAACGGACGAAACCCCCTTCAACCATGTCCTGAGTGTTGGCGTTGCGTAGTTTGTCCACCAGAGGACGCTCTACAACCTCCATGTTGGCAACTCTCTTTGATTTTTGTTATTTTTGTTCAAAGGACTTTAAGTTTTATATCTTTAGTTTGTATTTTTATACATTTTATGTATCAGAACTTTAATATATGTTGATGTTCCCCTGTTCTGTTGGGACAATAAAACAAACAAGTTTATTTTTAAACTGCATTATCATATTATTTTAGTGAGGACTCATAAATAACTACAAATAACTAATGTTAGGGAAATCTGTTTATGTTTTGTTACGCATTATCGGATTTAAAAAAATATATATATTAGCCGATATATCGGAATATTGGATTTTTAAATCACCAAATATTTGATGATTTAACGACCTTAAAAATCCTTTATCGGTCGGCTCTAATAGAAAACCACTGATTGGGCTGACTGACGCGGCATGCTGCACGATCCACCTTTGTTTCGGGCACACAACCCCCGCCATACAACTGGTGTTCCTGGACAATCATCATCATCATCATCATCATCATCATCATCATCATCATCATCTATCATGAAGCTGCTCCATTAACCCTGCCTTTTCCAAACGTGTTACACAAACAAGGTGGCGTTCTATACCTTTGTGTCAAATTTGATCCGTTTTCTACGTTTAAAAAAAAAATCTGAAATATGGGTTTCTTTCAACCAAATTGCCCAAAAATACCATGGATGCATGCATGTACGTTGTATGGAACCACAATGTTCTTCGCAGGTAAAAGCAATGATTACTTCCATTGAATTTTGGGTGTTTTATTCAATTTTATAGCATTTGAAAAAAAGAGAAAATTAAATGGTTTTAAAAACTTTGACATGAGTCAGTCTGTGATTCACTCAACATCATCGGATCCTAACTATTAGTCATAATAATTCATAATTTATGCTTTTTTTTTTACTAAAACAATTGGTATTGTGTCATTTAAATTAGGTTAATAGACAAATAAAAGGGTTGACAAGTGACAAAAACGTCGGAAAAAGCGCCAACATTTTTAAATTTTGAGCCGGAAGGACAACAAGTTCATGATGAGGCTGTGTTCAAAGAGCACCAGTGGTGCAAAGTAGTATTTGAGGTAAAAAAAATAATATATATATATATATATATATGTTAGGGGTGGTACGGTTCACAAAACCCACGGTTCGGTTCGTATCACGGTTTTAGGGTCACAGTTTTCGGTTCTGTACGGTTCTTGTTATTTTTTCTTTTAATCTTTAACACTCCAGAATATACTTCAGCATATGATATATAGCTAAAATTAGCATATTGAATGCATGTTGCACAAAACATGCACACAGTGGCAGTTCTATATATCATTTTATTTCATCATAGGTACCATGAAATCCAAAATCTGTGTTCCCACACACCAGACTATAAACGATGCTGGCGCATCCTCCAGCTCTGGGCAGCCTCTCTCCCACTGGACATTTCTGCAGGTGACGTGACGTGACCTGCACGCGCCACCACTCCACACTTGAGGAGCCGGTGCGTCCGGTGTCTCTCAAAATCTGACGAAAATCTTTTAAACTGACCTTTGTAGATCTGAAATGAAGACAGATTCAGCAACTGCATGGCCTATTTCAGGCTTTAAATGTTTTCAGAAACACTTTTCGGTGAACTATTTTAGTACAATATGAGATCGTATTCTGAACGAGCCGCCATGACAGTCTGTTTTGAAATTAGGGACCAGCCAGACCCATGTGACGCGATCGTCCAATCAGCTGCCATGGGTTGCGTTTGTCACGCCCATCCCGCTCGTCATTTCCAGTTAGTGTTTTAACATCTGTGTATAAAGTGGGCACTACGGCAGTAAGAGGTTAGTGCAGCTTAACAGTGTACTGACGAACCGTGCGGTACCACATGCTCGAACCGAGACTAGCGAACCGAAGCGGTTCGGTGTTTTTTCATGAACCGTACCATCCCTAATATATATATATATATATATATATATATATATATATAATATAATATAATAAGATTAAACAATAAGAATAGAGTAGGCTCCTTCCCTACTTTCTACCCGTCTTATTTTCAGCACCCTTGCTAGGACCACAGCCATCTCCGAACTCGGCCGGAGTTTCTTAACTCAACTACCAATACATTCTCAAAATATGGACGCGGTCCGGTGCCTTTGGCGTTGTTATTGACGCTAAAAGTCTCCTTTAGGGTCAGATCTACACACGCTTTATCTAAACACGCTGGGTCAGGACTGTTAGCGTCACTTTTGATGCAATTAGGTTTAGGAAAAGATTGTGGGTGGGCTTATAAAAAGGTACGTTTTACGTCAGGCGGCGAAGAGACCATTCAGGCTAATCATTCGTCCCCCACCCCTCATGCGTTTAGTTCAGAGACAGACAGTTGGGTTTTGGCGCTAAAAGTGCTTTAGGGACAGTCTAGGGTTTAGTAAGAAGCGGAGCAGGACTGTTGGGTCTTTTGCAGGACAGTGGTTGGAAAAGACGGACGTTGGGTTAGGTAAAAACGGATCAGGGGAAAGAAGAGCGGGACAGTTGGGTTTAGGTAAAAGAGAGCGGGACAGTTGGGTTTTAGGTAAGGAAGAGCGGGACAGTTGGGTTTAGAGTAAAGAAAGAGACAGGACAGTTGGGTTTTGGAAAGAAGAGCGGGACAGTTGGGTTTTAGGAAAGAAGGAGGGAGGAGGGTTGGGTTTGGAAAAAGAAAGAGCGGGACAGTTGGGTTTAGGTAAAGAAGAAGGGACAGTTGGGTTTTAGGTAAAGAAAGACAGGACAGTTATTCATCACCTATAAAATCACCCATCGTCGAATTCATCACACTTTCGAGTCGTCAATTCAAATCCACTCACGTCGTCAATTCAAGCACGCACCCTCTCAATTCAAAAGCACTCAAACTCATCAAATCAGTCACCCATCTATTCAAGCACCTCGACTCATCAGATTCCATCGCACTCGGGAACTCGTCGATTCAGCACACTCTTTCATATAAGCACTTTTGCACTAATCGATCAACCACTTAGATGATTCACGAGTAGGTGAGGGCAGAGACAGGTAGAGGGGGGAGGGGTTCCTGTTTCGTCAGTTCAAAACGCACTCAGAAGGATCGGGTGTCGGTCGGAAGATAGTTCGGCGCGACTCGAACAAATTAAATTCAGCTCGCACTCTGCCGTCAGTTCGCACTCGTCATCGATTCCATCCGCACTCTTTCGCAATTCATCATCGCGCTCAGAGCTCAACGATTCAGCTCCACGCTCGAGGCTCGTCACGCTCATCGCACTTTCATTAAAGGTCCGATTCCATCCCGCGCTCAGACTCAACGATTCAGCGCTCAGACTCGTCAATTCAGCGCACGCGGCTCGTCCGTTCACACGCACTTTCGAGAATATAGATTCACCACTCGTACACGACAGATTCAGCATCGCTCCGTAACAGTCGATTCCAGCGCACTCAGGAACTAAGATATATTCAGCGCACTCGGGATGCGTCATTCAAGCACTCGGGCTCGTCGATTCAGCCTTTCAGACTCGTCTGGATTCAGCGCGACTCGAACTCGTCAGTTCATCCCGCGCTCGAAAGTCGATTCATCACGCTCGAACTCGTCGAGTTCATCCCCGCGCTCGGTTTCAGGTCGAGATTCATCCGCAGCTCAAACAATTAATTATCCGCACTTCCGTCGTCGATTCAAGCACTTCAGACTCGTCAATTCAGCTTTGCCTTTCGTCGATTCAGCTTTGCACTCGTCTCGTCAATTATCCGCGCTCGGTGTCATCGAGATTCATCCACGGACTCCATTCGATTCATCGCGCTCGAGACAGATTAATATTCATCCACGCTGGAATGGTCGATTCAGCTCGGGCTCATTAAGTTCGGCATAGGACTCGACGATTCAAGCGCTCGAGAATAATTCAGTTCATCACGCTGAATGGTCGATTCATCACGGCCTGAATCGACGATTCATCACGCGCTCGTTCGTCGATTCAATCACGGCTCGTCATCGATTCATCGCGCTCGGTCGTCGATTCATCCGCGCTCGGTTTCGTCGATTCAGCACTCGGTCTCATCGATTCGGCGCGCTCGGTCGGGACGATTCGGCTTTGCGCTCTCATTAGTTAGGTTTAAATAAAACAGAACAGATAGGTTTAGAGTAAAGCAAGGACAGATTAAGGTTCCGAAAAACAGAGACAGATTGGGTTTAAAGAAGAACCGGACAAAGTTAAGGTTTATAGGTAAAACGGACAGATTAGGTTAGAGTAGAAAAAACGGGACAGTTGGGTTTAAGAAAGCAGGACAGTTTGGGTTTAATGAAAGCAGGGACAGTTAGGTTTAAATAAAACGGGACAGTTTAGGTTTAAAGAAGCAGGACAGTTAGGTTTAAGTAAACGGGACAGTTGGGTTTAGGAAAAGTAGAACGGGACAGTTAGGACCCTATAGCTAACTGCGCCACCTGTTCCCAAAGTATCGTCACTTACATGAAGATGGAATATAATGAAGCTGACTAGCTCAAAGGTTTCACGTTGCCTTGAGCTCGAGCACCCACGGAAAATACTGAGCACCCACGTGTGCCAGACTGCCAGTAGACTACATTCATTTAAAATTAAACATTGCAATTGTCACTAAGTGGAGCGTGTGAACGCTGATGGTGGTTACGTGTCATCTCCAATCCTCTCTGGATTTATGAGAAGTGGCGCTGTCCTGAGTTGAAAGATAGCCTACTTTACAGTTTTATTATCGAGTTAATAGGCGTGTGTGTTCGTGTCGGCCGCTCTCCATTTCCTAAGGTTCTGAAATGCAAACATTTTTATTTATTTTTTTAAAGGGCGTACGCCTGTGAGCACCCACGGAGGAAAACGCCGCCTATGATAGAGGAAGACTGACAGCTCTGATATACATATTATAATTCATTTACAAGACTGTCAAAGGGAGACTGGTATCTCTCTGCCCTGCCAGACGCTGCCCTCCCTCTCCTCTGCCTGCTCCGTGGCCGGTCAGTCGAGCTTGTTACGTTACACCCGCAATCTCTTGTGGAGTATTATAACTTTGAAAACCCACAGGTTCCAGTTAATCTTATAATGGATATGTGTGTTGTGTTATTTAAACCAACAATCGGGGAACTAAACGCCTCTTGTCCTCGAGTCTCCTGAGAGAGCTCAATCTGTGAAGGTGGACAGGCCGGGCGGCGAGCCAGCGACCCCGGCTGTCACATCAGACTGTGGAGCTTCTGAAATCCGACACAGTCGGACCAAATTTGCAATTAGCCATCAATTTTCGTAAAAACGCCCAATATTTGAGCTCTACATAGTTGATTTCACGCATAAAAAAAGTCTCAGAAGTGAATTTAGTGATGAAATAGCAGACAAACAATGTATAAAGTTTCCGTTTTTTTGGCCACAACAGCAATCCATGGTTGTTGGGATTGTTGCAGCGCTTTGCACACCAACACACTTTGAATTTCTGTCGATGCTGGACGGGCCAGGCCTGGGTCCAGGTGATTGTTTGTGAAATGGTGCAAACGACAACCTTTTCAAGGCATTTGAGAAGGAAGAAGTGGTAGCATGCAAGCTCCCAAATTGACGCTCGTCTGAGAAATGGAGTTTTGGATAATGTTCAGCTTCGGCAGCTTTACCTACAGTATATCCTAAAATATACAATGATGTCAGTACTCAGGAAGCCTAGTGATGAGTCCATAGCAACCAGTTCATGTGTTGAACTTGTTATTACCCAGTGTGCTTTGCTGAATGGTCTCAATGTTTTATTTCTTGTGAATACTAGTTTACTAAAGGAGTAACTTAGTATTTGAAGTAACGCAGGAAGTGTCCATTTAGTTTCCATGCTTATTGTGTTTCGACAACAATGTTAGTGAGTAAATCTACTGAAATGGCCACCACACCATAACAGAGGAGTGGGATGATGCGTCAGATGAGAATGCAGAGGTTTAGTCACACATTAGTGATGGGACAACCGACTCTTTTACGGGAGTCGGTTCAACCGGACGGTCGTTGGTTGGCCTACCGAGTTAATAGATTCGGTCACCGGTTCGCGTGCCCTCGGTGGCGGGGGGGGGGGGTGATCGCGTTTAACTTTACATAACTATCAAGATAACATTACGTGTATTTGTATGTGATATAGGCCTAATACTTTCCCTTTGGTAATGTATCATATGAATTTCCATGAACACAATTCTAAAATGCACGAGACATAAAGGCTTCTGCTATCGGTTGATAACTCAAACTTGCCGAAAACCTAGACACCCATTTGATTACATGACTCATGCATTAGGCACGGTTACGGTCTTGTTCAGTAGTCTGGTGCACAGTCTCCTGGTGACACCCTACCTATCACGTAACAAACATTTAACTTAACATAACTCCTAAGATAACATGACGTGCATTTGTATGTGATATCCATCAATAATGTAATCTATTAATTTGTATGTACACAATCATATAAGATGCACGAGAAATAAAGGCTTCTGCTATCGGTTGATAACTCAAACCTAGACACCCATTTGAATATAGACTCGTGCAGTAGTATACCCTCGGTTACGGTCCTTACGGTCTCGTTCAGTAGCCTGGTGTGCGGTCTCCTTATGACAGCCTAGCTACCACGTAGCAACATTCACTTCTCTAACATTTAACTTAACATAACTACCAAAATAACATGACGTGTATTTGTATGTGATGTACTGTACTTCCCCATCGATAATGTGTGAATTGCCATGAACACAATCCTCTAAGATGCACCAGAAACAAGGTTTGGTTAATAACTCAAACTTGCCGAGAACCAAGACACCATTTGATTACATTAGACTCGAGCGGCCGGCCTGTTGCACGGTTACATTAGACTCGAGCGGCCGGCCTGTTGCACGGTTACATTAGACTCGAGCGGCCGGCCTGTTGCACGGTTACATTAGACTCGAGCGGGCCGGCAGGTTGCACGGTTACATTAGACTCGAGCGGGCCGGCCGGTTGCACGGTTACATTCGGTCTCGTTTGGCATAGGGTCTAGGTAGCTAGCTCATTTCCTGATTGATTCTACCACCACCACTCCAGTCCAGTGGTGGCGCTAATGAGCTAGATTACTACATACACAGTAGCAGAAGAATACCAGCTACACAACGGCCAACCATTGACATATATATAATGCCAACGGCACGAATGAAGTAAAAGAAAAAAACAGGAGTGAGTCGGTTCATTGACGTATGGCACTCGATTCTCCCGGCTCAGTGACACGAGTCGGGTTAATTAACCGGCTCTTCGGTCAGTTCGTCAGCACTATCACACATGTCATGGTTGTAAAAAGAAACAGTGGCTATCTGTACATCTTAGCCAAGTGCAAACCTGTACAACAGACATCAATATATTGTTGGGGAGGGTCATGCCTTTTTTTCCCAATCATTTTGGAGGGTCATAGAAAAATGTATTGCTGGCGAATGGAGGGGTCATGTCTATTTTGACGAAAGATCCCGAAACTCCTCCGGTGGCCCCTTAAATAAATAACGAACAGTCCCTAAACAAAACTAATTGGTGGATTAATTGGAAATGAAATGAAGCCTATAGGCTAATAGTTACAAAAACATCTTCTGATGCACAACCTTGGACACATCATCAGTGTTGTTTCCAGGAGTCACTGGGTGTTTCAGGTCTTACAACAGACACCCTCGTCCTGGCGACCCGACCAAGGCTGATCAGACCCCGGCCTGTGTCCAAGTGGCATTCTACTGCCCCCCACTGCTCTCCCCTCTTTAACCAGAGCCATCTGGATGCTTTTTCTGCTGCCTCCACGTTGTTGCCTATGGCTCTTCTTCGGCTTGCACCTGTTATGCCCAGCATGCCGTAGGCCTTGCTCAGGGAGTGACTGGCAAATCCCCTACTGCCCACCTCTACTGGCATACACCTGGTCCTCCATCCGTTCCTCCGACCATCTTCCACCAGTTCTTGACATTTCTCCCTCTTTCTCTCTTGCGCCTCCTCTATCCTTTCCTCCCAGGGCACTGTCAGCTCTAACAGGATTAGTTGTGTTGTGGCCTCAGAGACTAAGAGGATGTCAGGTCTCAATTTGGACTGGGCGATGTGTGTTGGAATTTTCAGCTGCCTTTCCAGGTCGACTGTCATCGCCCAGTCTCGGGCCGTGGAGAGCAGTTTTTCGGTGTCTTCTCTGGCTTTTGTCCTTCCCTGATGAAGTGAATGGCATTGGCTGTAGCTAATAAGGTAATACATAATAAAGTTATCTTAATGTTGAGTTCAACAAACTCACAAAAATCCTGGTCCTTTCTGTGTGGAATTTACATGTTCTCCCCCTTGTCTGCTCCGGTTTTCCCCAACACATAAAAATATGTATTTTATCGTGTCTTATTCAATCTGCCAGGGGACATAACACCAACAGCAGACAGACTGTCAGTCAATGTTGGACAGGAAATGATTGCAGTAATATTATCTCTTTGATTTTAGCCAAGCAGTATGACATCATTACTGCCATACTGAAGATTAAATTATAACCTTGGTGTTTGGTCTTGATTTGAAAGTTTACACTACCACGAAGTATAAACCAGTTAAAATGAGTTGAATGGCTCAAGCCTGTTCAGATTCAAAAACATGTGGGCGTTGATAAGAAAATAGGCAGAATTTCGGATGAAGCTTTAAAGTGCTCATATTATGCTCATTTTCAGGTTCTGTATTTAGAGGTTGTACCAGAATAGGTTTATAAAATATATATGTGGTTTAATAAAAAAAACAAAAAAACACCATATTTTTGTTGTACAGCACATTGCTGTAGCTCCTCTTTTCAACCTGTGTGTTGAGCTCTCTGTTTTAGCTACAGAGTGAGACATCTCACTTCTGTTCCATCTTTGTTGGGAGTCGCACATGCTCAGTACCTAGGTACGGAATACTAGCCAGTCAGAAGCAGAGTATGAGGGCGTGCCCTGACAGTACCTAGGTAAGGACTACTAGCCAGTCAGAAGCAGAGTATGAGGGCGTGCCCTGACAGTACCTAGGTAAGGACTACTAGCCAGTCAGAAGCAGAGTATGAGGGCGTGCCCTGACAGTACCTAGGTAAGGACTACTAGCCAGTCAGAAGCAGAGTATGAGGGCGTGCCATGCTAGCAGCTAGGCGAGCATTATAACGTTTGTCTCTGAAGTAAAGGCTGGACTACAATAGAGCTGTTTGGAGCAGTTGGTGAACAGTGTTTTCTGTTGGAGATGGTAAGTCCCTTTGGGGGGGACTTTGGGCTTTTTCACTTTGTAAACCTATAACATGCACAAAAAAGATATATAACACAATAAAGGAATGCTAAAAAGCATAATATGAGCACTTTAACAAAGTGGCCATCATGTTTGAATCAAGTGATTTGGGAATAGCAATTAAGACAACCCCAAAAAATGATTGAGCTGTGAACTCCCACATTAGACATCTGAACTAAAACGTCAGAGATGGGAAGTAACGAAGTACAAATACTTCGTTACTGTACTTAAAGTGATGGTTCGGAGTAATTCACCCTAGGGTCCTTTGCACCATGACCTCGAGCCAAACACCCCCCCAGACAACATGGCATCATGACTTTGCGTAAATATATACGCCACTTTCATAAAGCCAAATGGCGTGTTATTTTACGCCATTTTCAGCTATCCACGTGTATGATACATGCTGGAAACAGCTGATGTAAACAGACCCACCACGTGGCCTCGCCACGTTGCGCGTTATCGCGAGAACGCAGCGTACTATCGCGAGAACAACGTCACACGCCTGGCAAGAAAAAAAAAAATAGTTGAGTTTAGGAAAAGAACACAGGGAAAGGCTTTAGTAACAAAACAGTGACAAAAACACGGAAAATAACGACTAAAACACGCTTACGACAACAACAAATGGTTGGGTTTAGGAAAGAAACATTGGGTAAGGCTTATTAAAAAAAAAAAATTAAAAACAAAAAACGGCAAAAAACGGCCGAAAAATCGCCACACGCGAGGCGCGAACCCGGCTCTCCCAGGTGAAAGTCCTCCACCCATTTACCCATCCGCTACCCCAACCTACCTCCTTACCCAATCCCCTGTTCCTTTATACCACTCGCTACGGCGGAAATGGACTCGCAATATAGGCAAATGGCGGCCGATTTGCGTTGATATACACGCAAAAATGCGATTATGCGTCTTCATAACACGCAAAAACGGAATACAAATTGGCGTGTCATACATATGCCAATTCATGAGATCAGTCTTCCCCAGAAGCTTTTTTCACCTGGGTCTAACACTGGGCGAGTTAGCGTAGAGTAGCGTTAGCCGCTGAGTAGCTTAGCGCGGGGCTAATGGACCCACGTTTGTATCTTGTAAGTTACCCCACTAATAATGCCCGAAATGATACCAAAGGTCTACACTAGTATATATAGGTTATGCTCTCATAAAACGATGGATTGGAAAGTTTGTAAGTACACCAGAAGTTTATAAACACTTGCCTGCTCTCTTCTGCTCTCTGTTGCTGCTACCTGCAGTTAAGAGATACAACAAAAATATGTATTAATTTAATGATTAAATAAGGTAATGTCTCCAAACTTACCTCAATTATTACTTGTCTCCTGCTAGTTATATTACAGCACTTTAAAAAATAAGTAGTATAATAAGTATTAATAAAAATAATAATATTTTTGTTGCATCTCTTTTCAGTGTTGTAATTTGTAGATGTCCCTAAGCACTCGTCTCACAGCAGCAACAACAACAGCAGCAGAGAGCAGAAGCCAGCAGGCAAGTGTTATTTACATAAACTTCTGGTGTACTTACAAACTTTCCAATCCATCGTTTTATGAGAGCATAACCTACACTATACTAGTGTAGACCTTGTGTATCATTTCGGCTAATGTAAAGGGGTCATTTAAGAGATACAAACGTGGATCCATTAGGCCCCCCAGCTATTCAGCGACTAATACCCTTCTCCACGCTAACCAAACGTTAGTGCTTCTGTGAAAAATGTTGCTTCGAGGTTCTGGGGGGGTGTTTGGTGCAAAGGACCCTAGGGTGAATTACTCCGAACCATCACTTTAAGTAGATTTTTCGGATATTTCTACTTTACTATTTATTTTTGTGGCGACTTTTTACTTTTACTCCTTACATTTTAACACGAATATCGGTACTTTCTACTCCTTACATTTTAAAAATTGGCTCGTTACTTTAGTTTTGTACAAGAGGTCGTAATGTCGGAGAATAGCACGGACACGCCGCCTCACACAGCGCGGGTAGCGGGCGCCACACAGAAAAAAGTGAGAAAAAGAAAGAGAGACTGCTGTCCGGAGGATAATCAGTTGAGATGGTGTGTTAGCGCGCCCTGAGAACTGTAAGTCGTATAACTTATGTTGTCAGTTCATTTAAGCCTGTTGTTGTATTGGTCTATAGTTCCTGCACAGTTAAAGTAGGTTAGCTAGTGATTTAGTTGTTTGTGTTCTTCACCTGTTAGCTAGGTTTCACGTTGCTTGTAAAGCCATCAAAAGAGAAGTTGTCTCTGTCCGTGTTTTACAGACACACCTGGGGGTGGGGCAAGTTGGAAACCAGCATCAGCTTTAAATACGGTCCTAATCTAGTCCTCACTAGCAAGTTTCAAATAATTTCACTGGAGTTACCGTTATTATTTTTCACGTGATCAATACCGAATTCAATCTAATTGGATGGGAATATACTGTAGGCTACGTTGCATGCGAACACGCACCACGACGCGACTTCGACAGATTCCGCCCGCATTCTGCATTCATTTCGGCAAATAATTGCAGCTTGATGGTGGTAACGTTAGCACTAGTAGTATGGACGGCGACATATTTGAAAAATGAAGAAAACAGAGATCCCAGAGATTAGGCAGACAAGCAGCAAGACATTCCCAATCATCCCTGGCCTTATCTGAGAGAGATGTTTGAGATAGGCTAGGAGGCGTCAAGTATGACTCCTGGCCAATGTGCTGTGTAACTCTAAACTTCTTAATGAATCTATGTTTAGTAATTCATATTGTATCCTTTATTTTATTTCTATATTTGAGCACACACACATACATGTAGATTCCTTTAAATGTTAAGGGGACGATTAAAAAAGAGAAACTGGATCTGTGAATTCTCACAGAATCACAATTGAATTCATATCTTGCTACTCAGTCAGAATCTTATTCAGCTGGAGTCCCAGTCTCTGTCACAATAATCATATATGTGATGTTTGGCAGACATCCATTTAAAATGTAGACAATGGCATATAAAGAGCCTGGTTTTTATGTCCACTGAAGTTTCTCATCTTGCACTCTAGTAACGTGTGTGGTCCAGGTAGCTTTGCATAAAAAGTGGTTGTCATTCGCAAGGCTACTTTTACTTTTATACTTTAAGTACATTTCAAAGCCTGTACTTTGTTACTTTTACTTAAGTAAAGAAGTTAAATCAGTACTTCTACTTTTACCAGAGTATTTTTTAACACAAGTATCTGTACTTCTACTTAAGTACGGGAAGTGAGTACTTTTGCCATCTCTGTAAAACGTGCAGTTAAAGCTATAGTGCGTAATTTCTGTCTCCCCCATGAGGAATTCTAAGTAATGACAACAAGACTGTCAGCGCGTCCACATGATACAAGCCTTCCGTGATTGCGCACCCCTTCCACACAGTTGCTAGTAGCCGAGGAGGACACGGAGGATTAAAAAACATGATGGACTCTTCAGAAGAGATCATTATCTTCACTAGAGTTTCTGCGCGGGAAATCTTAATTAGCTTTGTAGCAACTCATCTGGCAACGGCTTGAATGTAACGGACGTTCATTAATATCAAAAAGTTACGCACTAGCTTTAAATACTTCCACATCTTAATCCAACATAATAATGTTTGAATCCAACAAAATAATGAGAAACCTTCATTTCTAATCACCAGTCACGTCTTGTCATTTAAAGCTTACGTTTTATAGATGAGATATGGAAAGCACAGGAGGTCAAGCATGTGCTGGAGCAATTACTGATATCTCTACAATAACATGATGCATCGTACACACACCCTACACACACCCTACCCAGATGTTTAGAGGTGTTCACTTTCAGCAACGACATCAACATATTCAGCTCATCTACAAACCAAATGAGTCGGCGTCTGCTGGGGCGAAACCCTAACCCACAGACACCGTCAGAGCTGCAATAACTGCCAGTAATTAAAGCTCATTTCACGCCACTGCAGTTCGTGATGCTGCACACACCGAGCTATTTGTCAAAATTAGTCGGGATGCTTAGAAATCACATCACACCTGTCAATCAAAGCACCGCTGATCAGCAACACTGATGCTGACGGCCAGAAAAAGCGGTTGGAGGATTTGTTTTTTTCATGGCATTAATTCCTTTTTTATATCTCGTTTTCTCAAGCAGTTTGGGTTCCATTTTGTATGTAACGAACTACATAAATAAGCTTGATCTGATAAATATTTTAAGAGCACTGCTCTTAAAAAGTTTTCACTCTTTGTCCCTATCTAATGACATTTTTTTTTATATAATTATGAAAATGTTTACATTTTTTTATATTAGATCAATATGTAATATTTGTACTGTAATAAATCCAAAAATGACACCAATGCCTCATCAGATATTAAGGAAACATTTTAAACTGAAATACTATCTTTTCTGACAATAATGCTAATGTCAGTATTTTTTCTTTTTGAAATTTACATTCCGTGATGGAATTTATGTTTATGTTTTGATCTGTGTGTTGTTATCAACGGCCCAGTTTGACAGCCAGGCCGGGTTGCCAGATATACCTGTAAAAACGTAAACCCAGCGCGCTACAGCTGTAACGGTAGTACAGCCATGAAAGCAGCAAACAAACAAACAGGATCAACGGAGATAGATTCTACCCGACCTAAAAAAAAGAAAACAGCATGTTTCTAACAGTTGCGTGACCAGAGACATAACAACCCCCTGGTAAATATTGGAGATGCATTTGAAAGATGGAGACAGCTTAGATCCCAAAAGGACGCAGAATTGGCTTATTTCCTCCTGAACAGGTAAGCATAGCTTCAGGCTAATTTATCACAGCCACTAGGGACGGGCATTTTATGTCATTTCAACATTTGTGTACTCACATTGAATTATATAGCTGGCCGAGTTGGTTACTCGCAAAAACAATTGAGACACAGCCAGTAAAGTGATCCCGACTGGTCCTGGCTAACGCCGCCATGCTAACCCTGTTAACTGCTAACGTTACCGGGAGGACCAGGCAAGCGGGCCATGGCTGTTCACAACATGTAGTTCAGCAGCTGGAGCCGACAACGGTGAGTTATTTTAAGCCACGAGAGGGGGCTGTAAATCGGGAAGAGAGGACTGTGAGTTTGCGGTGTGTTTAGCGATTGTTGCCGTAATTCTAAGCCAATGAAGTGTGTTCCGTCGGCAAGGCAGTGGTATTTTTAGCGTTTCTTATTGTAATTCTAAGCCGAGGAAGTGTGCCTGACTGGCGTGTGGAGAGGTGAGGTTGTTGTGTTTTTAGCGGTTCATACTGTAATTTTAAGCCGAAAAAGTGTGTCTGTCAGTTGGTTACAGGGCTCTGCGTGAGCACGGGCTTTTATGACTGTCAATATAGCCAGCATATAACGTTAGCTACTCTGCTGTGCTGTGGAGTAATGTCTGGCAATGTGAGACTAGTATCTAACGTTAGCTACTCTGCTGTGCTGTGGATTAACGTCTGGCTATGTGAGAAAAGTGTCTAGCAACATTGTTGTGAATGCTGCGGTCTCAGCCTGGCAACCTCCGTGAACTTCGAGTCTGGGCAGGAGGGGGCGGGGGAAACGACTCTCCAGTATTTTGAATTGGTAGTACAGTAACTATTTTAACCGCTACTTGCCAGTATTACATACAATATTACATATTGCATCTTTAAATAAAATCGCGTTGGACGGGCCCTCGCACCGCCTTGCACATCGGGGTTACTATGGTGCTAAAACAGTCTCATAAGTATTTGCAACTTGTAAAACACAATTCACAAATAAATACAGAGTGATTTGTATTCGTAAATCTGTGTTGTATCTGTGCCTCTACTTTGTGACTTGTGAACTACAATGACGCCCTATGACGAAAAGTGTTTCTTTTAATAACTTTAACGTCTTAAGATGGCACAGACCAAATTTGAAGTCGATCGGATGAAATCTCTAGGAGGAGTTTGTTAAAGTACGACATGCGGAAATGGCCAAAAACAACTTTCAATTCAAAATTTTGAGTATGTTAAGCCCTCAAAAAGGCGATTCATTTGCAGAAAAGAATTCCTTCAGTTTCAATAGGGCCTTCACCGCTCACCGTCGGCGCTCGGGCCCTAATTATGTGAATGACATATGGTTATTGTCTTGTGTTGCTAGGTGAGGTGCGTTGTAGCTCAGAAGAACCATGAAGCAGATAAAACATCACGCCGGCAGGAAGGTTTGCTGGAAAACTAGTAGTCTTTTCATTTCCGTCTTCAAAAAAACATAAAAGAAAAATTAGCACAGAGGGAACTCCTCTTTACTCTGCTCAAATGGTTCTGGTGCTGCTCCGCAAACCAAACCAGTCCAAAAAACAACTCACACATTCTACTCACACATATAGGATTAGAGCCCGCTTCTCCAGTTCAAACTGGCCAATCAGGTCATTATTCAGGTCAGTAATCAGGTGTGGTACATCATTCAGT
Source organism: Perca fluviatilis (assembly GCF_010015445.1). Lineage (NCBI taxonomy): Eukaryota > Metazoa > Chordata > Actinopteri > Perciformes > Percidae > Perca > Perca fluviatilis. The sequence continues at coordinate 37,145,783 of NC_053122.1, read as the reverse complement.
AATTAATATTTATCCAAACAAAATCAAAATTTGTTTTTGTGAATTGATGTAGGAACGTTAAATAAAAAAAACCTAGTGAGTAATATATATGTATTAACAAAGTAGCAGGGTGCTTCCTGACATCTTGTAATGTGAGTACTTGAGAATAAGCAAACATTTACGTAGTGGTGGAAAGCACATTTACTTAGTAACGTTACTTAAGTTTTATTTTGGATGCTTTTATATAGACCTTAGTGGTCCCCTAATGCTGTATCTGAAGTCTCTTTTATACAGGCCTTAGTGGTCCCCTAATACTGTATCTGAAGTCTCTTTTATATAGACCTTAGTGGTCCCCTAATACTGTATCTGAAGTCTCTTTTATATAGACCTTAGTGGTCCCCTAATACTGTATCTGAAGTCTCTTTTATACAGGCCTTACTGGTCCCCTAATACTGTATCTGAAGTCTCTTTTATATAGACCTTAGTGGTCCCCTAATACTGTATCTGAAGTCTCTTTTATAGTCTCTTTTATATAGACCTTAGTGGTCCCCTAATACTGTATCTGAAGTCTCTTTTATATAGACCTTAGTGGTCCCCTAATACTGTATCTGAAGTCTCTTTTATACAGGCCTTACTGGTCCCCTAACACTGTATCTGAAGTCTCTTTTATATAGACCTTAGTGGTCCCCTAATACTGTATCTGAAGTCTCTTTTATAGTCTCTTTTATATAGACCTTAGTGGTCCCCTAATACTGTATCTGAAGTCTCTTTTATATAGGCCTTAGTGGTCCCCTAATACTGTATCTGAAGTCTCTTTTATATACACCTTAGTGGTCCCCTAATACTGTATCTGAAGTCTCTTTTATATACACCTTAGTGGTCCCCTAATACTGTATCTGAAGTATCTTTTATATAGGCCTTAGTGGTCCCCTAATACTGTATCTGAAGTCTCTTTTATATAGACCTTAGTGGTCCCCTAATACTGTATCTGAAGTCTCTTTTATATAGGCCTTAGTGGTCCCCTAATACTGTATCTGAAGTCGCTTTTATATAGACCTTAGTGGTCCCCTAATACTGTATCTGAAGTCTCTTTCCCGATATTCAGCCTTGGTGCAGAATTCCAGCCACTAGAGCCAGTCCCACAATGAGCTTTCCTTAGGATGTGCCATTTCTGTGTCTGTAGCTATTGAGGAGGAGAGAGGGGGGGCAAGGTGGAGGGTGGGGGTGTGTCCTTGACCAACTGCCACTTTGCTTGTTTGAAAGCCATGATGTCTCTCTCTTATGGGTGGGCTAAATTCTCTGGGCGGGCAAAGCAGAGAAAGCAGAGGTAATCTTGCTCCTTATGATGTCATAAGGAGAAGATTCCTGATTGGTCCATCTGAGCTTTCATTTTCTCAAAGGCAGAGCAGGATACCCAGGGCTCGGTTTATACCTATTGCCATTTATAGCCACTGGGGGACCATAGGCAGCCTGGGGGAATGCATATTAATGTTAAAATACCTCATAAAGTGACATTTTCATGCCATAGGACCTTTAAGTTCAATTTTGAGGTACTTTTTTATTTCATGCTACGACCTGTGATTGACCAAAGTCACCTACCCCGGGCTAGATTTTCTAAAACCAAGATACAGAGCAAAGAGGAGGTGCAGAAGGTTAGTTTTCTCTCAGACCGCTTGAATTGTAACATGTTCAAAAGGTTATGGTATTTTTGCCCAGCGATGCCAAAAATAAAGTGCCCTGCCACAGCTTTTATGTTGGTTAGCACCAATTAGCTTGGCGTGCTAGCATCAGTTGTAACTGAAGCTTTAGCGCGTAACTTTTTGATATTAATGAACGTCTGTTACATACAAGCCATTGCCAAATGAGTTGCTACAAAGATAATTAGGACTATCAGCTCCACACAACTCTCTCTGGATTTCTCAGTAGGACTATTTCAGAAGATTGTGGCGTCCGGCAACTTTGGCGCGCAGAAACTCAAGCGAAGATAATGACCTCTGGGAGATAGAAAATATGCACTATAGCTTTAACGTTAAATGGCCATAAAAAAAAGTTAGCAAAACACGTATAACTGCCAGTTAGCTAAAACCAGCGACAATCCCAAGTTGATCCGCACTCACATGAAATAATTAGCATAGGCAAATTAACATCAGTCAGCTTGGTTAACATCCATCCATACTGTATGGTAACGTTTCCTTAACTTCATGTTACATTTTATTCTAATTAGCTCACAGCTGCTACCTGGCATGTATGCTAGTCAGTGATGGCAACATGGACCTTTTTCACAGCAGACATGTTGACTTGTCATAGTAGGAAAAGCACAGCTGAAATTGATCACCTTAACGATGGCTCAGTTCCATCAAGTGTCCCAGTAAGCTATTTCAGTTAGTCAGCATGCACAATACCAGGACCTCTCCTAAGTGGAATGCAGCCATCAGTAATGGTTTAATACCAGGACCTCTCCTAAGTGGAATGCAGCCATCAGTAATGGTTTAATACCAGGACCTCTCCTAAGTGGAATGCAGCCATCATTAATGGTTTAATACCAGGGCCTCTCCTAAGTGGAATGCAGCCATCAGTAATGGTTTAATACCAGGGCCTCTCCTAAGTGGAATGCAGCCATCAGTAATGGTTTAATACCAGGACCTCTCCTAAGTGGAATGCAGCCATCAGTAATGGTTTAATACCAGGGTCTCTCCTAAGTGGAATGCAGCCATCAGTAATGGTTTAATACCAGGACCTCTCCTAAGTGGAATGCAGCCATCGGTAATGGTTTTGAATACACCTGTGCTTTTCCTACTATGACATGTCATTAGCGTTATCCAGGTCACACACACACACACACACGCATCCGCACACACGCATCCGCACACACGCACACATGCACACATGCAGCTGATTGTCTCTTACCATCCCTGCTGTGAAGCTTCATTTTGATTTGTTGGTAAATAACTAATGCAGAGTTGTGTCCCTGAGTGAGAGACCTGAACGATGTATTGACTGGATAGACATAAAGAAATAACAAATGTGTACGACCTACCACCTTTGTTAGGGTTTTTATTCCTCATTGTGAGTGTGTGATGCTCATTTTTCTATATATTCTTGTATTAGGAAACACAGACCTCTCAGCAGTTTTATTCCAGCAGAGGTATAAATGATCCAGCAGGGAGCACTGTTACTGTGTGTGTGTGTGTGTGTGTGTGTGTGATGGCAGATGCCTGCTGAGGTTTGTCCCAGTGAGTTTATTTGTCCTGCTGAGTGAGTTTGCCGCCTGCCACCAAAGCAGCCGAGCAGGGAGACAAGTCTATCCAATCGGCTTTAAAGCAAATACAAACCTGTGCATAATGACATCACACGCTGTTTTACGGTCAAATTAGTCTATTGAATAGATTTGAGACATTTTAAGGCGTTTCCATTCATTTTCGCACTGAATCTCACAACATTCTACCTACAAATGATTCATATGGCGCAAGTTGTAACAGTGCTCATGTGCCAGCTGCAATAACACAATGACGATGCTATCAAAACATTGCTATGATGATGCAGATAGATAGATTTGTTAGATTTTTGCTATCTAAAATAGACGTAATATTTTGCTCGTAAATCAAACTTTAGAAGTCTCTCGTCTGCAAAGAAAGCGGAAATATGTGGCGGAAATGACAAAACTTTGTTTTATGGCGGGTTGCAACCGTAAAATGACTTAAAATGTAATCGCAACTCATTATTTAGTCAGCAAATAATGTTTCCATCAGCGTTTATCCCATAAGCCGTTTACCGATTAAAGAGAAAATCGAATGAACAAATTACATTTACATTTCATTACAATCGATTTTCTCCATAAGGCATTTTTCATTCGATAAAAAACATGGACGGCAACATGGTTTATATCGTCTACTGTATAAATATACTGTGTAGGGATTCTCAGCACAGTCTCTATTTAAATGGGCACGTAGTAAAGTAGCCATGTCAACACACAGCGTTCCAACGAGCCTGTGACAGATTACTCATACCGCTGTGGGAACACGTTGTGTATGTGGGTATATGTATTTGTTATGAGCCTTTATCAGAACCTCCCAGTCCTCCAGACATTTCATTTACAGTATATATGCATCATTGTCTGACAGCCCAGTCTATACTGAACCCGTTTATTTCCAACCATCTCTCGGAGTAATCTCTAAGCTGCAGCAGCGCTCTCCTCTCTGCCGACGTGAGACTCGCAGGTCTGCTGTGCTGTGTCTCCTCTCCCATACACTTTCCATGCAGTGGTCCTTTCTTTTACGGATTAGATGAGACCTGGGGGGCTGTCTGCCTTTTTTTGGAAGCCAATCAAACCCATCTGCCTGCCTTTGCATTGTTGTTCAGCAGAGACTCAAAACAATTTTTGCAACAATCGCAGCAGGACAGTAAAAAGCAGCCGCAGATTGCCTTGTGTACCCTAACGCCACAAAAATATCACATCCATCACAGTCGTCAAGGCGATAACTCGTCTTCTCTCCAGCAGTATTGGATGGAAGAGAAAGTGGAAGGACGTGGTGCAATGACACAGACGCCACAGGACAGTGACATTACCCAGCATGCACCGCTGTGAGCGATGGCTCATCTTTGTCCTAGCCAAGGATGTAGTTCAAATATCTTTTACATTGCAAAAATAGTGAAAATATTTACAGAGGTTTATCGACTCGGCCACAGTCGTAGGATTGTCCTTGTGGCGTCTGAAAATCCCCCTTGAATCAAGACTGTGAAACAGAAGCTGAAAGAGAGTCGCTGTGGAAGGGTTCATGCTTTAAGATGATTTGAAGTGTCTTTAAATGAGAATCCTCTGAGTACGTGTTGCGGCGAACAGCTTATTTCCCTGTAATTGTTATCAAAGGGAGACACAAGGGTAGAAAAATGGAGCTCAAGAGAAGGAAAAAAAAAATGGATGTCAGTTGTATTTTGCAGAAGACGGAGGAATTAAACAAGGGAAGAGAGACTGACCTGTAATAAAAGCTGGATTTGAAAGAAAGCTGCTTCTGATTAAATACTTGAATGAATGAATGAATGTTTACTGTGGTATATCAGGCCACCTTTCTCTACAGTTTAATACTTATTAAAGAGTCTTAGAGAGTCAAAGGGCTCGTAATGCAGAAAGAAAGAGAGAGAGAGAGAGAGAGAGGAGGTAGAAATAAGAGATGCACTTCCTCCACTGGGAAAAAATTCTCTTCACTAAGAGATTTCAACACATTCATACGAGCGCAGGATATCGTACGAAAAGTTATGCACACCAAAATGTATAATATATGAAAACTAGGAGACCTCCAGCTGGTCAAGTGACATCAACTACAGAGCTCCGTGCTACAGAGCGGCAGTTGCTAGTTGTTTGCGCTCCGCGTGGTGCTCCGTCAGGTTAGCGGTAGTTGGTGGTTAGGTTACCCGAGATTAGGTGACTGTGAGCCGGGTACAGAGCACCGCGAGCTGTCAGTCATTTCGGTGGAGTTTACAGTTAAAGTGATGGTTCGGAGTAATTTCACCCTAGGGTCCTTTGCACCATGACCTCGAGCCAAACACCCCCCCAGAAGCTTTTTTCACCTGGGTCGAACATTGGGGGAGTTAGCATTATCAGCTGAATAGCTTAGTGCAGGGGCTAATGGATCCACATTTGTGCTGCTACTGCTACTGGCAGTAAAGAGTGCAGCAGCAGCAGCAGCAGCAGCAGCAGCAGAGGAGAAGCCAACAGGCAAGTGTTATTTACATAAACTTCTGGTGTACTTACAAACTTTACAATCCATCGTTTTATAAGCACATAACCTATTTGTACTAGTGTAGAAGGTTGGTATCATTTACGAGATATAAATGTGGCTCCATTAGCGCCTGCGCTAAGCTGATAACACTAACTCTCCCAATGTTCGACCCAAAGGACCCTAGGGTGAAATTACTCCGAACCATTACGTCACAAGTTTAGGCACCAAAATGAAAGTTAAGTTTAGGAAAAAGAAAAAGATTGTGGTTTATATTAAAACACTCCCAAGGAACACACATTTCCTGGGTGAAAGTCTTTAGTTTTCCCCAGGAAGTGAACTCCGCTCCCTGGCTTCAAAGTCCTGTGTGTTAACACCCACCCATCCACCCTGACCACCTCCCTACACGGCCAGCCGCAGCCTTATACAGCAGCACTCAATGTGTACACAGCAACAACAAAAAACGTGGAAATCATGCGAATTATAGTGCTAAACTTTTCGTAGCTTTTTGGACGTATGGTTCAGGCTGGAGATTTACACTGTGGAAAATAGCCCAAAAAATATAGCAACCTTCCCAATGTTAACACCAGAAAAGAAGCTGGAAATACTCCTAGTACGAGATTTGACATCTCACCACCACCAGATTTGATTTCTAAAATAGTTTGATGTTACCTGCATCATTTAGTAAATTGAGTCCCAAATATATTTTGTCACAGTCTATCAAATGCTTGCTGAGCTCTGTAATCTTTTCCTCTTTATCCCTAATTTCCTTCCCTCATCCCTTCCCCCCATTTTCTCCAGCAGAATGACCAGAACCAGTCTTGGGTGTTACAAAGTAAACCTCTGCTGCCAGTCTTCACCGTCAGGGTTTAATTCTAGAAGAAGGAATCAGATATTCCAATATATCCATATTATATCAATATCGTGAGTAGATGTGGTCTTAGATTTTAGATGTCATAATATTGTTATATGGAGTGTTGTCTTTTCCTGGTTTAGAAGGCTGCATTACAGTAAAGTGATGTCATTTTATGAACTTAGACTGTTCTAGCTGTTCTATTATTTGCCTTTAAACACTTGGTCATTGTATCCACATTACCAGCGGTGGAATGTAACTAAGTACATTTACTCTAGTACTGTACTTAAGTCCAAATGTTGAGCTACTTGTACTTTACTTGAGTCTTTTCTTTTCATGCCACTTTCTACTTCTCCTCCGCTACATATCAGAGAGAAATATTGTACTTTTTACTCCACTACATTCATCTGTTACAGCTTTAGTTACTAGTTACTTTACACATTAAGATTCCTGCACACAAAACACATGTAGTTTATAAAATCTGATGTTTGATTCTAAAGTAAACTAGCCGACAAAATAACGGCTACAAGTCCAGCTGAGATGATGAGACCATTAAATAATTAATTAAATAATAATAATTAAATACACAACTGGTTGGATCCTTTACTCTTTTTACAATGGGAGGAAAGTTCTGCATTGAGTACTTTTACTTGTAATACAAGTACATTTTCCTGATGAGACACATAATTTTACTTAAGTAACATTTTCAATGCAGGACTTTTACTTTTGAGCATCAAACACTTCCATTTTCTGCATTCTGGTGAATATTTATTCAACAATATGTGCCTTTTCTGCATCAATTTACGGTATGTCTTCATTATTATTATTATTATTATTATTATTATTATTATTATTATTATTATTATTATTATTATTATCCTGTATTGTTCAAAACTTCCTGCATATTCTAAACATCACACGTGTTTCGGTATAGTTTTTTAGCAACATTTATTTACAGGTAACAAGAGTAAGCCATATTCATGTTTTGAGCCCACTGAATGGTTATTTTGTACCTATTTTGGGAAGTGGGTTGTCTTTCATATTGTTTGTGGGGGACAAATCTACCACTTCTAAATATTGGCGGGAGAGACATATCCCCTGCACCAACCCCCCCCTAAAAAAAAGAAAAAAAAAAAACTATGCCTATGTACAGCCCTATAGTGAACTACTGGAGTATTAAATTATTGAAGTTATCACCATGTTATCCTGTCTCGTAACCACAGGCAGAGTTTGGATTTGAGTACAGTGAGCTGAATATTATAACACAGCTTGAGGGGAGAGGAGACCAGAGAGGAGACCAGAGAGGAGACCAGAGAGGAGACCAGAGAGACTGCTGCTGCTGCTGTGGACTTGCAGTACTATTCAGTTCAGTTAGATCCTTTACTTCAGTGAAAGTACTAATACCACTCTGTAAAAATACCAAGTAAAAGTCCTGCATTGAAAAGGTTACTTAAGTAATATGTAAGTATCATCAGGAAAATGTACTTAAAGTATTAAAAGTACTCAATGCAGAACTCCCATTGTAGAAAGAGTAAAGGATCCAACCAGTTGTGTGTTTAATGGTCTAATCATCTCAGCGTGACTTGTAGCCGTTATATTGTCGGCTAGTTTACTTTAGAATCAAACATCAGATTTTATAAACTACATGTATTTTGTGTGCAGAAATCTTAATGTGTAAAGTAACTTGAGTAAATGTACTTAGTTACATTCCACCACTACTCTGACCTCTCTGATGCAAGGAAAGACAATAAAAAGGAAGACCTGGCAACATTTCAGCGTCTCAGACTCCTCTGCTGTTTTAAAAAACACAAAGTTGACAGAAAGCCCTTCAGTAACACACTGGAGAGAGAGAGCACAGAGCAGCTAACCCTTCACACACTGGAGAGAGAGAGACCACAGAGCAGCTAACCCTTCACACGCTGGAGAGAGAGACCACAGAGCAGCTAACCCTTCACACACTGGAGAGAGAGACCACAGAGCAGCTAACCCTTCACACGCTGGAGAGAGAGACCACAGAGCAGCTAACCCTTCACACGCTGGAGAGAGAGACCACAGAGCAGCTAACCCTTCACACGCTGGAGAGAGAGAGCACAGGAGAGACCACAGAGCAGCTAACCCTTCACATGCTGGAGAGAGAGACCACAGAGCAGCTAACCCTTCACACGCTGGAGAGAGAGAGCACAGAGCAGCTAACCCTTCACACACTGGAGAGAGAGAGCACAGAGCAGCTAACCCTTCACACGCTGGAGAGAGAGAGACCACAGAGCAGCTAACCCTTCACATGCTGGAGAGAGAGAGCACAGAGCAGCTAACCCTTCACATGCTGGAGAGAAGAACAGAGAAAAAAAAAAACCCCACCCACGGAAAGAGAAAAGAGAAAACACCCCACCCCCTTCCCGCAAAAAAAAAAAAAAAAAAATAAATTTTTTTTTTTTTAAAAAAAAAAAAAAAAAAAAATTTAAAAAAAAAAAAAAAATTGATATGCTTGGAGAGAGAGAGCACAGAGCAGCTAACCCTTCACATGCTGGAGAGAGAGAGCACAGAGCAGCTAACCCTTCACATGCTGGAGAGAGAGAGACCACAGAGCAGCTAACCCTTCACATGCTGGAGAGAGAGAGCACAGAGCAGCTAACCCTTCACATGCTGGAGAGAGAGACCACAGAGCAGCTAACCCTTCACATGCTGGAGAGAGAGAGAGCACAGAGCAGCTAACCCTTCACATGCTGTAGAGAGAGACCACAGAGCAGCTAACCCTTCACATGCTGGAGAGAGAGAAAGCACAGAGCAGCTAACCCTTCACATGCTGGAGAGAGAGAGCACAGAGCAGCTAACCCTTCACACGCTGGAGAGAGAGACCACAGAGCAGCTAACCCTTCACAGGTCCAGCTAAATCTCTCTCAAAGCCGGGTTTCAACCCCCAACAAATGGAGGAGAAAGAGAGATCCCATCAAGACCTTTCTTAAAGCTCAAACTCTTTGGTAAACTGTCCTGGATGAGGGAAGCTGGCCTGGGTTTACTGGGTTTTAGAGAAATCCTCTTACTGCCAGATAATATGGGCGAATGCCCCGAAAAAAAGATTGAAGTAAACTTCAGAACAAAGCGGCATGCTTTCAACCTGCACTTCCTGTCTCTCTGACACAGAGAGAAAAGTCTCCTCTCAGAGACTGCTGATCCTAAATTGTGCTTAAACATGATTCACCAAATTGAAACATGAACACAATGTGTATTGAATAAACACCCATATTGATACATGATTGATAGTGAATCTTGCTAAACGTATGTTACTTAGAAAGAAATATGAATATTAGGGATGCGCCGAATCCAGGACTGGGCTTCAGATTCAGCTGAGTATTGGGCTTTTTGACGGGGTTGGGTTTCTGCCGAACCTTAGAATTTTTTTCCACCGAACCGAACCTTACGCTTGCGCTATGCGCGCTACGCTGCTCGCCGTAATGACGGCGCCGTTGATTACGGGAAGGTGTTTCCGTAGGTGGAGCGTTCAATGCAGTAGGCTGTGAGAAAGTGGAAATGGAACTGGTGAGCAGAAAAAGTTGTTGTTTGGCAGAACTTTAAGTTAAAAAAAGGCCATTCAAGTTCAGCTACATGTTCAATCTGCAATGCCGATTTGTCTCGTGGTGGCGAGGACCCTAAACTATACACAACATGGCCGCTGTTACAACATTTGGTATGAAACATCTGAAAGAATACGAGTTGTGCATGAAGGAATCTCCAGACAGCAGCCAGAATGCAGCAACTTCAGGTACGGCAAAGGAAGGACAGTCCTACAGTGGGAGCGGAGCGACTGCTGCTCGTTAGCTTTCTAATTTCACCCCCCCCCAACATGCCTTCATCATACACTGGTTAGCAAAAATTTGCCAAACAAAATTGTCACTCATCTGGCAATAGCGATGTGCTTTCCTACGATGGGAAAAGAGCGTGTGAATTCAACATTAAGTTGTTACATGTAACTATTTTAGAGGCTGTGGACGTTGTTTACTTCATTAATGTGTTTACTGTGTTAATGGACTGAGGATGGGAGGAGGATTCGGTATTGGGTTTCGGATTCGGCAGAATCTTAACCAGTGGATTCGGTATTCGGCCGAACCCCAAAAATACAGTATGTCTGGGACCTGTACATGATCTGGATCCCAAAGTATAACTACATAGTGAGGTTACATCTGTCTGATGTCTTGATTATATGACAGACAATTACAAGACTAAACTTAACAAAACAATACATAATAAAATATAATAAGAGTCTACTTTTTCCCCACACTTGCTCTCCAGTGATCTTACAGCACTAACATCAGTAGCATGCACTCTCGTCTTAACTTGCTATAAGTGGAAGATAGGTTGATCGCTGCCCTTCCACCTTCAACATAGAAAGTTTAACAATCCAAAAACACTTCATCATATTAGTGTGTTGGTGCCTCAATAAAAAAAAATGTTGCAACTGTGGTATCCGATCTACAATGCTGCGATGATGTGTTGATAAGAAATCCGCTTGACACTGTCCTTGATTATAAAAGTTTATTACATCAAAGAATTCAACATCAATTTACAAGCCCTGCAGAGCACGCAGAGCGACAGATCCAATCCCCAAAAATAGTCGCTCTAATATTCTACTGTTGAAGCACGGTATATATCCCCTATGCTTTGTTTAACATAAGAAGTGATATGTGTGAGTATATGATTGGAGCAGAGACCCACCAATCAATACCTTCCACGTGGAATAGGGGAAACAGAGTCACCTCTGTTTTAGGGGCCCCTCTGCTATGTTAACAATTTCCAGACGTTCAGCAAAAATGGAGCAAAGTCCATCTAAACTCTTAACAGAAACTTAAGCTTAAAGTTATAAATCTTCAGATACTAACAACTTTTCCGAAGAGAAGCTCGTTTTGGATTTGATTCTCTGTCTCTTCACAAGCATGTGCACATGCTCTCTCATTTCTAAGGGATAAAATGCAGCCATCGTCAATTGAAAACACAGATAGGCATTGTTTTCATCACAAGAGTGAAAGCAGAAACAAAAACTCTGTACCTGAGCAGAAGATACATTCAACCATATTTCGCATGCACACACATGCCCCCGTTCTAGCCCCGCCCCTGCTTCAGTCGGACTCTGATCTCCATCTTTTACACTAAACTGTCAATGGCCTGCAGCTGCTGCAGCCGTGGATCCAGCAGACCAGACGCTCGGTTTCCACCTCGGGCAGCAAAACCAACTAGAAAAAGCATTTCCTGCAGAAAATGCGTGCGAACGCTTAATAGCTAAATTGCTAAAGCTAAACTGGATTAATAGCTTACATCCGTAAGAAGAAGTTGAAGTAGTGAGGATAGTTGGAAAAGTGGGAATGGTTTTAATTAGAATGAATTTCATTGAATGACAAGTTGAATAACACCACTAATGCAAAAAAAGATGTGGAATAATGAATAAATTAAATTTAGGGCTAAAGCTAAACTGGATTGCTGGTTTAAATGTGTAAGAAGAAGGTGAAGTTGTAGGAAATGTGGAAAAGTGATAATTGTTTTAATGAATATAAATGTCGAATAATAAAAGTTAAAATAATAGCCATGTTGTATGAAAGTTGTAGGTGTTACAACAGTGGCACAGCAGTGGCAAGCGAGCGACATCCGCTCGGCACATCGCGGCACCAAGATGGCAAATTGTCGGCAGTTGAGAGACCCTGCCTCAATTCATCGTCAACTAATCAGAAATTTGATTTCCTCGGAAAAACCGACAAGATAAGTGTGAATGGTTTGCGTTATTATGGATCCCAGAGCAGTTCTAGGCAAGTCCCGCCCTATGAAGCAGCCCGATTGGTTGAAGTTAGGCATTGACCTCGAGTAGTTAAGGTTAGGATAGCCGATTGGTCAGGGGATACAACAGGGGACCTTAACAAATCCGGTTCTGTTATCTCAAGCGAGCACGGACGCCTGGCCAATCATAGCTGCCGTAAGTCCGTTTTAATGGCAACAAGTAAACAGGGAGCAGTATTTTTTCTTGAATATCACTATAACGTTTCCATTTCTCAACCCATTTCATACACAGAATTTCTTAGCTCCAGTGGCAGCTTGTTATTAAAGGGCGCTAAGGCGCCACCTAGAAAATCAAATGTATAGACCTACCGGTAGTTATGTGTGTGTGTGTGTGTGTGTGCGCATATGTGTGCGTGCGTGTGTGTGTGTGTGTATGTGTGTGTGTTTGGGTTATGTGTGTGTGTGTGTGTGTGTGTGTGTGTATGTGTGTGTGTTTGGGTATGTGTGTGTGTGTGTTTGTGTGTTTGGGTATGTGTGTGTGTGTGTGTGTGTTTGTGTGTTTGGGTATGTGTGTGTGTGTGTGTGTATGTGTGAGTGTGTGAGTGAGTCAGTGAGTGTGTATATATAAATTAAATTTCTTTAAACCAATCAGAGTCGTCATGGACGGTGCTAAGCTCCGCACAGAGCCGCTGCAAAATAGTGGTGCGAGAGAAAACTCCGATTGGACAGATAGTCTAGCTAGCTGTCTGGATTTACCCTGCAGAGATCTGAGGAGCAGTTAACCATAGTCCTCACAAATCCACCAAATTTAACATTCCAACTCAAAGAAAGCGGAAGAATCAGCATTCACACAATTAGTGTCTCTGACAGTCGGCCTGCAGAGCTTCTCCTCAAGTTTCCAAACTCAGTTTTAGTTTTCTTCTCCCTGTGACCTCAAAACTGTCTGGTCCATTGACCCATGTCAGCGCAGAGAGAAGATGCTGCAGGACTCCTCCGCGTTGCTGTAATTCATATGTCCCCAGACTATCCAAATCAGATAATCTTCGTCCTTGTTTGTTTCCATAAGGGCTGTTTTGAGTCTCTAATGTGGTTCATCTATAGCCAGAAAGCCTTTTTGCATTTTCTGACTTAATTTTCACACAGAAGAAATCCCACAGAGGATGTAACAATCTCAGCTGTGTGAGCCTCCTAAACTGAGATGAGACCAGACACAAATGACCCTTGTGAAGCTGTTAATTTCCTTTAGCAGCATGTGTCTGTTTTTTTGAGCGTGACATTTTTTTTTTTTATTGTTCTCTGATGAGCCATTCCGCTCTGTGGCATTTAGAAAGCAGTGGTTGGTGAGATTGTTTTCATCTGGAGAAGGCAGCATGACTGAAGGTTGCGTGTTTGTCTCATTTAACAAAGACAATGCGAGTAGCAACAATGAAACATCCTATTGTCCTTTCTTTGAATCATCTTATCAGCATTCAGAGAAGTGTGAAACATGTCTCTAAATGTTGGGGAGAGCCAGTAATTAATGCATGAAATGTTTGGTTTGAAAAAAAAAGGTATGAGTGTATGCAAATAGAAACAGGACCAAGTGAGCAGCAGAAGTACAAGTTTGTAAAGTCAAATGTGTAACAATTTAGCAAATATGAAATATGCCGTGTCTAATTTTTTTGGTGGGGAAAATAGAATCAGGCTGTTAACACCACAGTGACATATTATGAGGCAAGGAGCAACGTTCATTCATTTTGTTTTTGGCCACCTGGCAAATATAAGTCTAATATAGCACTGTTTTGGTCTCCACCAATATCCTCTTTAGCTGCTTAATGCTCCACCATGTTCACCACTGTGCAGGTAGCTCACAGTACAGTGGGTTTGTAGAATTGTTTTGGCTGCCTGAAGCAAACTGATTAGAGTGAAAACTAACAAATGAGCTGAAAGACCTATCAGACCTTTCTCCACAGCTCTGTGGAGTAAGGTCTGGCTACACCACAGATGCATTCTGGGCTAGGAGAAAGAAACGTTTGGGTTGCTTGCATTTCTTTAAACCAATCACCATCGTCTCTGGCGGCGCTAAGCTCTGCCAAATAGTCTCAGGAAGAAATTAGTTAACTGTTGACACAATACAGTAACGTGAGCTGTTAAAATTAGCTGATACATGGTTAAACCTCATTGGCTCTTACCAGTGTATCTCCATGTGTACTTCGTCCACAGCAATCCCACCAATCAGTCCCAAAACCTCCCAGTTAGAGAGGAAATGCCCTAAACATATTCTTTATAAATCTTTACAATCATTCCCTCAAAGAACCAAGCAGGCCTGCCTTGTTGCACAGTCCAAATTTCAAAACTTGCCATTTTAGCTAGCTCAAAGTGTGTTGTTGTTTCCTAAGGGAATAGAGTTTGAGAACAGCAACACACAGGGAATGGAAGGTGAGGGACATCCGGCGCGATGTCAGGCAATTATCCTGGAAATGTACTTCTGTTGTTCCAGACTAGTGCAGCTTTCACAAAAATAAATACAACAGAAGAAAATCTGTATCATAGTTGAAGTCACAAGTCTTACACCGCCAGTGGAAATGAGACTAACAATCTACAGCCCTTCTAGCGTCCAGCTTTGAGCAAAATGCTAACCGTGCTAACGTGGTCACAATAACAACAATAACATGCTGAATTTAAGCAGGTATAATGTTTATCATGTTCACAATCATAGTTCAGCGTGTTGGCTTGCTAACGTTTGCAAATTAGCAATAAACACAAAATAAAGCTGAGGATGATGGGAATGCTTTCAGTTCTGCAGGTATTAAATCATAAATCAAAGTATTCGACCTGCAGGTGGCGCTAGAGGAAAAATCAGACAGTCACTAAAGTCAGCTGGATTTATCCTCTTGAGAACATGTACATCTGTACAAAGATTCACAGTGATCCATCCAATAGTTATACAGATATTTCAGTGGTGGACCGACCAACTGACATAGTGATCCCTAAAGTCATACAGCTAGCCAACTCTGATGTTGGGTGATAAGGCCTAACTGTCTGTCAGCCTTCCAGTTGGATGGGGGTGAGGTCAGAGGAGACCAGTCAAGATAGATAGATAGATAGCTAGATAGATAGATAGATAGATAGCTAGATAGATAGATAGATAGATAGATAGATAGATAGATAGATAGATAGATAGATAGATAGATAGATAGATAGATAGATAGATAGCCTTTATTGTCATTGTAAATGGTATGATACTGTTGTGGAATTTCCCGGTTATGAGCTCATGCTATGTAAGTTGAGACAGTGGTACCAGAGGTCTCATTCAGCTCAGTGTCCAATCGTCTTAATAACCTCTCTCAGGCAGAGGAACACTCCAACTTTGTGTGTCCATAGATGACAAGAGACGTATCAGCTCTATGATAAGTCAGTGCTGCTCACCCTGCCAAGGCCATAGAGAAACTAAACACATGACACATTTTGTCTGTGCTGAGATATTTGGGCGCCCGTAAAATCTTTGTTTTCCATTGAAGGTTTAGCTAAACTTATCGCCTCCAGCTTGAGTTTAAATACACCTTCAGGAAGACAGGAACTTCAGAGAGTCGGGACGGCACCCCCACTGTACTGTGTACTAAATTCTCCTCAATTTAGTGTTCATTAAATGATCCTGTGTAATTCATCAAAGTCTCCCAAACATTCTTCATGTATGTGAAATGAATTGTGCTGCTCCTGAGTTTTTCCTTAACAACTCGTTCTTCCACACCAAACTGAGAAAACCATTTCTACACATGAAAAGTTGCCCCAGACAAAAGGTGGTGTCCACATACATTTGGGAAGAGTGTGTATAGAAATGCACTTGATTTGCTTTAAACTCCACATACGGGTTAGAGCATGCCAGAGCAGGATTTGTAGTTATAACAGGTGGTCAAAGGCATAACAAGGTCATGTTTCTAAAGTTTGAAAGCTTAATTCATCTGCTGTGATGGACAGGTCTGTTTCTGACTCCATGTCCACAAAAGAGAGAGAGATTAGTCTGGCTGTGGGCGTAATGCTGCTAAAGTTTACAGATCAATCTCTCTGATTGGATTGTATGTAAGCAGGAGATGAAAAACAGCCAGTAATGTAGATAAGGGATAAAGAGATAATGACATTCTCCAGCATCTCTGCAGGCTGTAATATAAATGCCAAACGACTTGGAGAGAACCGGGAGGTCTAAACGTAACCAGGGAATATCTATTTGATGCCGATAAGAGAGAGAGAGAGAGAGAGAGAGAGAGAGAGAGAGAGAGAGAGAGAGAGAGAGAGAGAGAGATGAATAGAGATCCTCTGGGAAGCCTCACAAAGGGAAACGTAAAACTGTTCCCCTCCTTCACCTTGACAGTCCTTCTCAAGCTTCCTCGTCCTCTGTCAGCTTTCTCTCTCTCCCTTCCTCTCATACAACCACCATCTCACATAAACTCTTCTTAACCACTTTCTTTCCTCACCTTCCTCCAGCTTCTTAATTTTCTTTTTAGGATTTAACCAAAATGCCAAAAAAAAAACAAGTTTTTCAAAGTATTTTGAGGGTGTTCTTTATGTGTTGGCACAGACATCTGGTGAGCTAATGATCAGACAAACAGCTTCAGGCTGTTGAACAGCAGCAGCTGTAATACTCTCAGCTTCAGCAGCAGCATCTGGATGAGCTCCCACCGAGGAGAAACAAGTCCAGAACACTGATACCCCACCAGGACCATCCACCCGCCAATGATGAATTGGACTCTGCTGTTTTCACATGGAAATGTTTCACAGTTCCTGCAACACTAACACATACCCAAACAACACTGAATATACCGGACTACCTCGTGTATATTTCAATTGTACAATTACAATATTGTTATTAATATATTACCATTGCACTGAACTGCCTTGCACTATATATATATTCAAATCTTAAATCTCAAACTGATATTACACTATTCCTTCCCTCTCTTCAATTGTTATTGTATATTTTTTGTAAATTTATAAATTCTATTGTCTTATTATACTGCATACTTAACAGTATTTTTTTTATATTTCTTATTATGTTTTTATTCTTTATATGTTAAGTGAGTGTACTTTGAGAGCAAAGATTAACCAGAGTCAAGTTCCTTGGCCAATAAAGCTGATTCCGATGGTCTGACTTATATAGAGCTTATCTAGACTTAGCGACTACTCAAAGCGCTTTTACATACTACGGGAACCATTCACCATTCACACACATTCATACACTGGTGGCTGAGGCTGCCGTACAAGGTCTCATCAGATAAACATTCACCCTCACTTACACTCTCACGGCGCAGCAATCAGGAGCAATTCGGGGTTCAGTGTCTTGCCCAAGGACACTTCAACATGTGAATGCAGGGCCAGGGATCAAACCCCCCAACCTTCTGATTGGTAGACGACAGCTCTACCCCCTGAGCCACAGCCACTACTAATATACACTATAGGTCAGTCTCTAAAGACTCCTAGAATTACACATATGACCGTTCTATTTACTGCCGCACGGTGACGGTTTAATCATGTGACTGCAATCATTTGATCGTTGTATTAAGGCTCTGACACACCAACCCGACTGATCAGTCGGCTCCCGTCTCTCAAAAAAGTGCTTCGGAACACACCGAAGTGACGTCGACTTGAGCGTACGTTCTGCGCGTGTGTGAGACGTAATACGTCTCCATAACAGCAGGCGGCGCTAATCTGTATTGTCGCTAGTAAACACAGAGCACGCTGTCGTCAGTCCTTGTTTTCATCAGAGAGTGGTAATAGTAGTTGAGAAGGATCTTTGTTGTCATTACTCGCTGAACAGAAGAAAATACCATGGCTAGTAATAAGAAGATACTGGCGTTGTCAGCTCTCGGGCTTCTTCTTGTGGAAGAGGCACTGATTCGCTAGTCAAGGGCTAGCACTCTACCAATCAGATTGGTCCTTGAGGTCGACTCAAAAAGTCAAATCGGCCAAAATGGATGCCGACGGCTCCTCCAACTGACAACGGCATGGAACACACTGTCCCGACGGCCGATAATCGGTTTGGTGTGTCAGAACCTTAAAACGTAATGGCCACCATTTTATAACACGCAGTAAATATGGTGAAATGGAACTAGTTAAGTTTAGGCGACAAAAATACTAAAGTAGGGTCAGTGGTGGAATGTATGGTGGATATTAATGGTGGACATTAAGTCCAAATGTTGAGCTACTTGTACTTTACTTGAGTCTTTTCTTTTCATGCCACTTTCTACTTCTACTCCGCTACATCTCAGAGAGAAATATTGTACTTTTTACTCCACTACATTCATCTGTTACAGCTTTAGTTACTAGTTACTTTACACATTAAGATTTCTGCACACAAAACACATGTAGTTTATAAAATCTGATGCTTTTAATTTTAAATGAAACTAGCCAACAATATAACGGCCTAAAAGTCCAGCTGAAATGATCAGACCATTAAACACACAACTGGTTGGATCGCTTCTAGTTCCTAAAATGGGAGGATTGAGGACACAATGAGAAAGTTAAAGAGTAGAGGAATAAAAGACATTCTAGGAGTGACAGCGGTTTATAGAAGAGTAGGTAGGAGTCAGAGCGAGACAATAAGAGACAGAATAAAGGATGTGGAGGTGAGAGGGCAGAGTGTTGTGGAGGAGGAGGAGGAGGAGGAGGAGGAGGAGGAGGGCTGATGTGGCTTCAGAGACACAGCTGGAAGTTCACTCACTGCCTGTCTGCAGATAGAACCATCCCAGCCCCGTCCTCTCTGACTTACGGCCTGCTATCAGCTGACTGCAGCCTGCTGCGGGAGAGAAGGAACAGAAGAAAGTGAAGCAGAGAGAAAGTCACAGTCAGGGTTCAGCAGCTTAAAGTTCATTATGCAGATTGCGGAGTTAAAATGTCTCCATTCTGCGAGTCTAATTTCTCTTTCATAGCCCTTGTTAGCGTGGAGATGATCCATTACTGGCGAGCAAAGAGCAGCGGGGTCAGAGCGAAAAGAGATTAACAAAGTGTCTCTGTGCATGCTGCACTCTTTCTCTGGAGAACAGTGAGCGAAGGTAACAAAAGGCTGCATGTTGGTTTATAACGGAGCTTCCTGTTGGGTTTAAACATGTCATTTCATGTCCTGTTAATTTGATAGAGACAGATGCTACCACATAGACACATTGAACAACAAATCGGCAACATCACAACATGATGATGCACAAGGTCAAACACACACACACACACACACACACACACACACACACACACACACACACACACACACACACACACACACACACACACACACACACACACACACAATATGCCCTTTATCTTCTGCAGCAGACTGCAGTAGAAACTGTAATCTGAATCACTAATTATAATCAGTGTTTGCTTATGGCAAACAAAGCAGCACTGTACTGTATACTGTGTGTATATATATATATATATATGCTAATATAACCTTAAGATAGTACATTTCATGTCTACAGCTGCTGCCTGGGCATTGTTCTGCTGATTAAAAAACAATGTAGATGTGCTGCGTGGGAAGGAAAATATTTGAACTCTAGAAAAGGTCAGATGGAGATGAACGTGTTAGTCACATTACAGTAGAAATATAGTAAATGAAATATTCAACTAAGTATTTCAAGCATTTAGGATGATTTACAGTTCTAATGCGTATTCTCTACCCCCATCCATCTGTAAATGATTTGCATATAGTCTCATTATGAGGACAAAATATTTAAATGATGCACCATGTTCTCTACATTAATGCTTGGATAGTAATTAGTTGATTACAGCGCAGTGAGTCTGCTGAAAGGACACAGAAAACTAAAAATATTCTTTTGCTTCTGGAGATGAAGACGTTCATTGGTAGAAATAACTAAGCACATTTACTCAAGTACTGTACAAATTCAATGTACTTGTGTATACTTGAGTATTTCTAGTTGTTTGCTAATTCATACACTCTACTCCACTACATCTCAGAGAGAAATATTGTAGTTTTCCCTCCACTACATTTGTCCGACAGCTTTAGTTACTTTACAGAATACAAGTCATCATCCCCTTGAACACATAATGAAAGTAATGAAAGTAAAAAGAACTACAAAAACTCAAACAATAGATAATAATAATAAAGATAAATACAGGGGTAATTAATATAAGCAAGGGCTATCACCTCCTCTTAGCTGAGTTAAGTGCCTGAATGGAACGAGGAATAAAATATTTTTTGTATCTCTGTGTAAGAGCCAAGGGGCTTCTAAAACCTAAGCCAGAAGGTAATAACAAGTATTCTCCGTACAGAGGCTGAGTGATGTCCTTGCAAATAGACAAGGCTTTTTTTAAAATCAGTTTGTTAAAAATGTCCGCAAGGCTACTGAACTTCACACCCACTACCTTGCTGGCCACATTCACAATTTTTAAAAGCGCATTTTTATCTTTGATGGTGAGGTTTCCATACCAGCAGATGATAGAAAATGACAGGACCGACTCAATAAAAGCCCCGTAGAACAAAGTCATTAATGTTTTATCCACCTGGAATTTAGCAAGTTTCCTGAGAGCAAAGAGTCTTTGTTGGCCTCTCTTGCACACAGAAGCAGTGTTCAGTTGGAATTTAAGCTCGTTGTCAATCAAGGTGCCCAGATATTTGTAATATGGCACCATGTCTATGTCCTGGCCCTTGATGACACTACTACAGGGGACATTGGGATGACATCTGAGATCAATGGACATATCCTTACTTTTTGTAATGTTTAGATGAAGAAACGCATTCTCACACCAGGCAACAAAATCATCAATCACTGGACCATGGTCATTTTCATGTGCGCTAAGAAGGCTAACAATAACCGAGTCGTCTGCAAACTTGATAATGTGTCTATTATCATGATGGCTACAACAGTCGTTGGTGTATAGGATGTACAGCAGAGGGGACCCACTGGGGATCCAGTGGATGATATTAACTCACTGGAAAGCTCACTGTTCACCCTCACCCTCTGACATCTCTGAGTGAGAAAATCCTACCAAGCTCGGATCAAGGTTAAAATGAATGAGTAATTTCTCCGCTAGCAAATTAGGTTGTATGGTATTGAAAGCAGATGAGAAATCAACAAAGAGTAGCCTTGCATGATTCCCACTCCCCTCTATTTTCTTATATAGGAGGTTGAGTAAGGTGATGGTGGCATCTTGTACCCCCCTCTTGGCCCTGTAGGCAAACTGAAATGGATCTAAAAGGAGTTCCGCCTTATCTAAAAGATCAACTTTTATATGTTTTTGTAAGGATTTCAGTGCGTTTAGATCTGACGCTAAAGGAGACTTTTATCGTCAATAACAACGCCAAAGGCACCTGACCAGGCGTCTGTATTTTACACAATGGGAGTGAGAATGTGATCATGTCATGCAGTCTTAACAACGGGAAAATATAAATAAAAAAAATACACAGGATAAGCAGGAAAATGCATCGTCACAAAGCTGAACATCTGTGTTTGTTTAAAGATACGCAGTGGTTGACAGTTGCAGTGGTTGTTCTAGGGGGAAGGGGGTGGGCAAGGACGGCAAGGACGGCCAGTGCCCCCTTGATATTAAGCCTCGGCCGAATTGATAAGGATCACTTCAAGCTGCTCAGATTCATTTGCACTCCTATCTTCCTGTTTACTGCAGTCAGCGTAAACTCTGAGCTCAGGAGAATGGAAAGTGGTGATTAGAGGCTCTTCTGAAATTTAATGTGGGTTTCAAAAGTAAAGACATGAAGCAGACAGACACTGAGGAAGTGTCATGATTGGAAAATTGTATCTTTTTAAATCATTTCGGTAACATGTTGTTTGTTGAAATCCCTGAAAACCCTAAAAAAGAATAATTTTAACACTGAATTTGATGTATTTGTGTTTTACATGAATACTTACACTGAGCATTGTTAGCACCCTTATTTCCCTCTTGAATCCTGGAAGCTTAAGGCTTTGCTATAAAACATTTGGACTAATAGAGAATGATATCAGCAGTGTTGGTGTGCTCTGATTGCGAACAGTTAATTAAGACTGAGTGGGAGTGCATTTGGGGTCTTGGCTTGAGAGGCGACGTATTAACTGATGGACTAAGATGCTTCTGTTTACTCACAGACAGTGGATTAATGATTATCCATGAGCCACTGAGACATGCACACAGAGTCGTGGGTGGTCAGCGAAGGGTACACGGTAACAAGCTGTGAGCCAGCGGCCTTCTGGGAAGAGGCAGCCGTGACAGACTGCAGGCTGAATGAGAAACAAACATTAAGACTGGTGATTAATGGCTGCTGGTGGAGGAATATAAAAAGTAAATGATATTGTGGGAGAAGCAGAAAAGTAGCAGGTATTATAGGAGTATTGTTGGAGAAAAATAAATGGAGTTGCAGAATTATTTGTGGATCCATATGTTTTTTGGTATTGGGCTGCAGAGTAATGAGGCGGTCTGAGAAACTGGACAGAAATGACCCAACAAAGGGCCGTACTGAGGAGATGTGAGGCTCCGGGGAAATCAACATAATCCAACCTTCTCACGTGAAAACACAGAGCGCCGGGCCACAGTGATTGCGTTTCATCTGGCCCTGTGGATCAGATGGAAAAATGAGCCTGCGACGGTGTGGACTAACACAGAGGATTGAAGTGGCCTGTAAGGATCTACCACTGTGTGTTGGACTATAGCTTATCTGGGGCTTTAGCCCTGTCTGTCTCATCTGCTGCGTAGGAGACAGTCCTGACTGCTCCCCATCGGAAAGCTTAGGAGAGCGGCTGTGTATTGCTCTTTAATGGAGGCGGAAAAGTGACGTAGGACTGGGTACCGATTTTAATACTTTCTAGGCACCGACCGAATTGCTTCTAAAGTATTGAGTATCGAAAAATGCCTCGTCATTCAATATCAAATGTCAATCCCTAAGGAGCAAATCTCATCAGCGTTCAGGAACCGGTATCAAAGTCAGGGTATTGGTATAGGTATCGAAACATTTTGAACGTTACCCAGCCCTTACCAGACGTGCATTTCCCAACTAACCAGTTGGTCCTCATCCTTGAAGCCTTTTTTCTTGACAAATCTACAACCACAAATAACACAGAAAACCCCAAAGAACCCAAACAGAGACCTTATTAAATGCAGAAGTTAACATGCGCCTGGATAGCTCACCTGGTAGAGCGCTTCCCCATACATAGAGATTTACTCCTCAACACAGTGGCTGCAGGTTTAACTCCGACCTGTGCCCCTTTGCTGCATGTCATTCCCCCTCTCACCCCTTTCATGACTTCAGCTGTCCTATAAAATAAAGGCCTAAAATGCCCCCCAAAAAAGACTTTTTACTGCTTAGGAGACCATTCTTATAAAAATTTTGATTTATGTGGACTTGCCCCTTTAAATCACATACTTTGGGATAAGAGAATTAAAACCAAAGCATGGTGATGTAAAATATGTTTAATGAAGCATAAAGCTCACCGTGGTGCGGCTTGTCAAAGTTTGTTTTTCGAGTGCGGGAGGGGCTCGTTGCTGTCAAATCCCTGTGACAGTGGAAGAGGAGTGACACAGCGTTTTCATGTGCCATGTGCTGGTGACACAGCAACAACACACTACCAGAACATGGCCCCTGACACCGTCAGCACAGCCTGGGGAAAAGTGGTTATCTGTCAATGGCGCGTGAGTGACAAGTGGCTAAAATCACATAGCAGCAGCTTATTGTAAATGGAAGTGTCTTATGTCAAGATTCAGTAAGAATAATAATCAGTATATGCCAGTGAAATGTGGTATATGACAGTGGTGTCATTTTTCTGCTGCAGAGCGGAAGCCACAGAAGCATTTGCTTGGACATATGCTAGGGTGTTACAGAGCACAGTGACGGGAGCAGACTTAAAATGAAATAAAATGGTCCCAGCAGAGTTCATACTGGAGCAATGTGACATAATAAATAGAATGACACAATCATCGTGACAGAGAGAGGACTGCCAGCAGCACATAAACTGACTGACCGTGATGCAGACATTGAAAAGGAGCAAAACAAGTAAGCGGGGGTGGCAGTAGCTCAGTCCGTGGGGAGTTGTTTTGGGAACCCATACGGACCAAACCGAATCCCCCCCTCCCCCCCAACCGCTCAGCGTGCCTGTTAAGCAGTCACAGCCCACCCACTCTGACATCTCTCCATTAGTGCATGTATAGGCCTGTGTTTAGTGCAGTCAGTGTAACGGTTCAACAGACAGGAGGCTGGTCCCGATGTAATTTACAGGAACCAGAAATACTCTTCACACATGATGGAAAGAGTCGCGATCTCCGACTGCAGCGGATGTGAACAAACAGCCAAGTAATGCTGAGATGAATAATGGATCAGATCTCATTATGACTGCAGGTGTTTTCTTTCAGCCGTGTGAGTATAATGTATTCCCTATAATTAGCCATGGGTCTGCGTGATGTGTGTTAAATACATGACACTGTTCATCCGGGCAGAGAAAGTGGTTTGGTGTCACACGGCACATTCCTGCTGATCTTTGCCATGTGCTCTGGTGGTTTTACTGGTTTTCATTGATTAAAGGGAAGGAAAGAACCAACGGATGAAAAATACTGCTGCAACCGAGATGATACGACTACAGCTGGTGTGTGCATGCACGTGTGGACAACACATGAATTTATCTCTTGGTTTCTGTGAACACATTTGATTTTAAGGTGGATTAAAGGTGCTCTAAGCGATGTTGGGTGACGTTACTTCTTGTTGACAATAAAAGTATTTTCTATATATTTTCTCTAGGTTTCTAAGGGATAGTGCTGGGGTTACATATAGTATTCTTACCCATATCATAAATCTTTCCATAAGACAGGGTGTTTTTCCAAACGATATGAAGAATGCCAGGGTGGTTCCAGTTTTTAAGAAAAATAGTAGAGCTGATGTTGGAAATTATAGGCCAGTATCAATTCTGTCAACTATATCAAAGATTTTTGAGCGTCTGGTGTATGAACAGGTGGAGGAGTATCTCATCAGGCTTGATCTATTATATGAGCTCCAGTCTGGCTTTAGAGCTGCATATTCGACAGACACCTGTCTCATTCACCTTATCGACTATCTGCGTCAGAACTTTGATCAAGGGAATTATGTTGGTTTGCTACTACTTGACCTGCAAAAAGCATTCGATACTGTGAACCACAAGATTTTGATTTCTAAATTACAGTGCTCATATGGTTCACTTCTTACCTAACAGATAGGACTCAAGTCTGTGATGTTGAGAGGACCCTCTCTGATCCACAGAGTATAACATGCGGGGTGCCCCAAGGTTCGATCCTGGGGCCCCTGTTATTTTTAGTATATATAAATGACATATCAGCTGCGGTACGGTGCAAGTTGCTATTATATGCTGATGATTCTGCTTTACTTGTCCCAGGGTGTAATGTAAAATGTAAAATGAAAATACTCTTGGCATAGAGCTTGAGTCTGTCCACCAGTGGCTGGTAGACAATAAGCTCTCTATGCATCTGGGCAAGACAGAATCAATCCT
This sequence comes from Perca fluviatilis, assembly GCF_010015445.1. Classification (NCBI taxonomy): domain Eukaryota; kingdom Metazoa; phylum Chordata; class Actinopteri; order Perciformes; family Percidae; genus Perca; species Perca fluviatilis. The sequence goes on along the minus strand of NC_053122.1, from coordinate 37,120,035 downwards.
GTTTGGTACAAAAAGGAAGTTGGTAAAATTAAATACTTTAAAGGTGATGTGTAATGGGTCTGAAATTGTATCCAAATCAAGTGTCACATATTTGGGTTTAACATTGGATCAATTACTTGAATCCATTGCAACCAAGGTTTTAGCCAAATGTGCCTGTAAGTTGAAGTTTTTATATTTAAAGACAAAGCTTTTTGTTTTCTCTGTAAAGACATTATTGGTATTAACTCTGATTCAATGCCAGGTAGATTTTGCTTGCTCTGCATGGTTTTCTGGGTTGACTGTGAAACTTAAAAACAAATTCCAAGTGCTGCAAAACAATGTTATTCGGTACCTTTTGAAAGCACCCCCCTGTAATCATATAGGTAGGGAGGAGTTTACAAGAGCTGGTCTACTACCTGTACATCTAAGAGTAGAACAACTTAAGCTGAACCATATGTTTAACATTGTTAATGGTCATGCCCCCAAATATTTATGCTCTAATGTAACCATGGTCCACACGCAACATAGTCATAATACTCGGGCCAGCATCCGCTCTTGCATAGTTCTTAGAGCTACTAATGCAACTAAAAATTCATTTTTTTACACTGGTATCATGGCATGGAATAGTTTGCCTAATGCTACAAAACAAACGTTCATCACCAGGGATTTTTAAAACACAGGTCAAGCAACTTTTATGGAACAAGGTGAATATTTATTGATAAACTGGAGAGTTTTTACAGCATTTTTGTTTTTTATTTAGTTTGTTTTTACGTGATGTTTTTTTTAAATTTTACCTCCCTCCTCATTTCATCCGTCTTTTTAGTCTGGTTTATTTGCTTCTTGTATATTGTTTCCTGTGTGTAACACCAAGGACCGTGCTGGAAATAAGTATTTTACTTACCATGTTATCCTTTGGATTACTGTTTTATTGTCTTGATCCAGAAATAAATCAATCAATCAATCAAAACAAAACGGAGGCTAGCTCGCCCCTCCTTCCTCCTCATCCTGTCCCCTCACCCTCCCTTCGGCGCACTAACCCCCCACCCCCCAAATCCTTCTTGTTGGTTATTGGCAGGAAGACTGTATGTTATGTTTGGTGGTGCAGGTTGGCACAGTTTGATTTTGTTACCGTTTGTGGAGCCTGGGCTGTCTACAGAGACCGCGGTTTTTACAGTGTATTAAGGGAACAGGCAGCTCGTGGATTGTGAGGAGATGTTTGCTGTACATGACAAAAAATGTTGTAGCCTAAAAAACGCATGATATCGCTTAGAGCACCTGTAACAAGGTAAATGATGTAAAAAAAATTAATGTAAACATTTACATCTTGGGATGTTGAGGAGGCAGAAGTGTAGAGGAGTTGTGACGAATGGATCACTAAAAAAGGGTTTTGTATGACAATGAGTTCACACAATCAGCTCAACTGTGAGCAGAATGTCAGGCCTGCTGCCTCTGTGTAGCAGGTGCTCTGTTCTGTCTGTCACTAACTGTGTTTGAAAGCGTTCCCTATCACAGAAACAGTTCACTATACTGTATAGTGTGCTCGCCATGTTGTAGTGGTGTTCGAATTCTCTGCCGTAAAATTTCATTCACTACACAGTCCACTACAAAATACCCACGATGCACAGCTAATTTAAGTGTACATACGATGCACCCTGCATTTTACTCGTGAATACCACAATGCAACGCGGTCCTGTTTTCCGGAGAACAATAAGCAGAAAACGGAGCGGGCTTTCGTTGCTAATCAGTGGAAATGTAACATGCAACATCAATATACACTTTTATTATTCTCCGGAGCAGCTGCTTCTCATGAGCCACATCAACCTCTGCTTCATTTACCCGCTTCGTTGATTTCAGGATCCAGGGGCTCTTCTAATTTCTCTATTTTTTGCCTCCTCCAGAGCCACCGTTATTGTATAACTAGTGTTATTAGTTCCACCTGTAATTTTCAAACTATCCATCCATTGATCCATCTTCGTCCGCTAATCCGGGTCTGCAGCTCCAGCAGGGGACCCCAAACTTCCCTTTTCCAAGCCACATTAACCAGCTCCGACTGGAGGATCCCGAGGCGTTCCAATCCCTCCACCTAGTCCTGTGTCTTCCCCGAGACTTCCTCCCAGCTGGACGTGCCTGGAATACCTCCCTAGGGAGGCACCCAGGGGGCATCCTTACCCAAACCACCTCAACTGGCTCCTTTCGACGCAAAGGAGCAGCGGCTCTAATTCCTCTCGGATGACTGAGCTTCTCACCCTATCTCTAAGGGAGACACCAGCCACCCTCCTGAGGAAACCCATTTCGGCCGCTTGTACCCTAGATCTCGTTCTTCCGGTCATGACCCAGCCTTCATGACCATAGGTGAGGGTAGGAACGAAAACTGACCGGTAGATCGAGAGCTTTGCCTTCTGGCTCAGCTCTCTTTTCGTCACAAGGGTGCAATACATTTTCAAATTTTCAAACTATGACAAGTCAAAATGTCCACTGTGAAATATGCCTTTTACCTGGAAGGCTGCCAGACCCAAGCAAACGGACTAGGGCAGGTAAGTATGTCGCAGAATGCAAGCAAGAGGTCGTGCAAGCAGGCTGACAAAACAAACACAAGGCTGAAAGAGAAGGAAATGATACAACATACAACATACAATCTGGCAAAGAGTTGAATGATGACTGGGGAGTACTGAATACACGAATAATAATTATACATTTTATGTATATAGCGCTTTTCATAGTACGCTAAGACACAAATAGAGGGAGGCAGCTCAATCCTATCCGGCAGGGGGGAGTTCTAGCCCGACCAGGCTCCTCTCCTTAACCTGTCTCTCTTAGTTATGCTGTTATAGTTTTAGACTGTTGGGGGACATCCTTGACACACTGAGTTTCACTCTCTTCTCTCTCTTTCCATTGTGACTATTATTGCCACTGTTCATCACACCCCCAACCGTTACCGTCAGACACTGCCTACCAAGAGCCCGGGTCTGTCCCAGGTTTCTCCCTAAAAGGAGTTTTTCCTCGCCACTGTCGCACTAAATGCTTGCTCTCGGGGGAATTACTGGAATTGTTGGGTCTTTGTAAATTATAGTAAAGTGTCCTGAGATAGCTCTTGTTATGATTTGATACTATAAATAAAATTGAATTGAATTGTCTGTTAATGTTACCGATAGACTTCCAAATGTGACGAAAAAAAAAAGAGGTGCTCGATGGCTTTAAAATAGTTCCTGTATATATTATATATTTTATATAATAGCAAGATAACAAATATACACAAAAAGCATATATAATTTTAAACACTTACCAAACATTTTTTACATTTTGCAGCAAACAACCCGTAACCCTAATCACCATTATCACCCTATCAATCATCTCTCTTCATCCTCGTATCCTTTTAATAAAGTGTTTTTATACAACTTTTTAAACTTTATTATGTTTGTACAATGTTTAAGCACCAGGGGTCCGTTCCAGGTAGGAGGTTTAACAAACTCTGAGTCTAACCCTGATGTCTGAGTTGATTTACCCTGAGATGGGAAACTCTGAGTTTTCGGTTCCAGAACAGCTGATTTGAGTTGGTTCAATCAACTCGGAGTATGTTCACTCAGGGTTACGCGCGTGCACAAAAGGCAGTATGAATGGAGCCATGATTCTACGATTCACCATGGTAACAACCACAAACAAACGGGTCGGCGGAAATACTCATGCGCATAAACAGCGAGTTTGAACATGTGTTTCGTTAAAAAAGCAAGACAGCGGCTGCTGCTGCAAAGAGAGGTGAATTGTGGGAGAAAATTGCTGCGTCGAGTCAATGCGTAGCTACACATTCACAGTGTATTAATTTCATATTTAATCACAGTTAACATATAATATTACTGGTGAAAACTGGAATTGTATTAGGCCTACACCTATAATTTCATTTAGGTGCAATCCTTGCGGGCGAAAAAGTAAACTATACTAATCCCATTCTGAGGCTGCAGCACCATGATCATTAACAGAACTATAATGTATAATGATGTATTTCTTTTTAATGGCTCTACTGTCCAGGGAACACTACAAAAAAGTTTAAAAAACGTTTCAGAGCGAGTCACACTTTTCTGATTGCTCTGCATACAGTGGCTTAGCCTACTATTAGCCTACAGTATATCCGCTACACTGTTGTTAAGAAAACTGCTGTTTGCAAAAAACGTAATGCGATACAAAGAATCTGCTGGGATGTTAAAGCCTGTCCACGATGGTTGATGTTAGTGATATGAGGACGGATAAGGTATCTACATATCTGATGGACTGTGATAAAAAATACCTCTCAAATCGGTTATGTGGAAATGAAAACTATATATATATATATATATATATATATATATATATATATATATATATATATATATATATATATATATATATATATATATAGTCGGGACTCAATACCGACGTAAACTCTCTGTGAATTAATACAGCTTTTTCATCAATGGGATCGTCGACAAAAGGACGTGACATGTTTGAGAAAAAAATGTTTTATAATCTGCCAAATATAAACCAATACGTTTTTTTTATTTCAGGCGAATTAAAGTGCGCCTGATACAGACTGAATGAATGAATGAGGAAATGAGTTTCTCCTCCCTCTCAGTGGGAGGAGACTGAGAGAAACTCGAGGTTTCTTGAAGAAAACCTGCTCCCGACCAGGTTAGGTTCACAGACTCAGTTACCATAGTAACTGACTCCGAAGTTAAGTTACCTCTCTTTCTGGAACGGAAAACCCAGAGTTTCCCTCATCTCAGGGTTAACCAACTCAGAGTTTTCACTAAACCTGCTTTCTGGAACGGGCCTCTGGTCCAAACCATTCCACAAACTCACCCCACAGATCCTGATGCACGTATTTTGATCTTATTAAAGTTTAGTTCTCCTTTCAGATTATACCCACCCTGCCTTTGTAACATGGAGTTTGAAAAGTAGTCTATAAATACATTTATTATTATTATTATTATTATTATTATTATTATTTCAAATCTCTTCTTTTTATTATTTTTGCATTGATATTACAGCACCATCCAGAAAATGCTTCTATATGTGTATACATTTTGTCGTTTATTGTGAAAGAATTGTTATGCAAGTAGCTTGTCTACATATTTCTGTCACTATTTTACTGCATTACTGCACAACTGTACCTCACCATCCCTCTAAAAAGTAATCAAATGAAACAAGTCTAAGAAATTGGATCATACTGTAGTTGAACTGGTCAAACCCCTAAACATACGCAACCTGTGAAAAAGTAGATGTAGCTTTCTTTTAAAGGGCACAGCGGCTAGCCATGCATCTGCTTGGAAGGGTTTTATTCATGACCTTTTCATTACATTAAAGGTGCTCCTAAGCGATGTCACAAACTTTTTAGGCTACAACATTTTTTTTCACATACAGCAAACATCTCACTATCTGCTAGCTGCCTGTCCCCTGAACACACTGTAAAAAACATCTCCTCACTATCTGCTAGCTGCCTGTCCCCTGAACACACTGTAAAAAACATCTCCTCACTATCTGCTAGCTGTCTGTCCCCTGAACACACTGTAAAAAAGTCTCTGTTGACAGCCCAAGCTCCACAAACGCAAACAAATAAATAAATAAAACTGTGCCAACCTGCACCACCAAACATAACAAACAGCGTACCAGCCAATAACCGACAAGAAGGATTTGGGGGTTGGGGGGTTAGTGCGCGGAAGGGAGGGGGAAGGGACGGGATGAGGAGGAGGGAGGGGCGGGCTAGCCTCGAACTTCGAACGTCACCCAACATCGCTTAGAGCACCTTTATTGAAACAAATGTGTATTAATTTTTTTTTTTATACATTTTTAAATTTTTATTGTCCTGATCAGGTTTTCCAAGTTTTGATTTTGATTTTTGGTGCAAAATATAAAATGGATTCCCACTTACCATTAAAAAGCAAATCACAATTTTGAATTTCAGCACTTAAATCTGTGCATATAAACTGTCAGCTTCCCATAAGACTATACAGTGAACCAATATATAGACTCTGTTTAATGATTTTGTTCCATTACTGTCTACAGTTATTACAGCACGCTGCTCCGAACATCTCAGCAGTGTCACCCAGAAGACAAATTCCTGCCCATTTGTTGTACATGATGATCAAAGTGATACAGATTGTGGTTCATCGTCCCACTCAGGAATACATTAAGGTTGTTTTTCATCCGGCCGCTGTGATGTTTGAGTGTTAGAGATCCCAGACAAGACGGCCTCTTCCCTGATTTACTGAATCCGCCTGGGTCTCGTGCAGTTCAAAGTCTTGTAAACTAAGAATCCATCACTGTGACCTCGGGGGCATGAACAGCATCGCTGATGTGTTACAGAGAAACAGAGTGAATGGTGGCACAGAGCAGTGGAACACCTTTAACCAGAGGTGGGCCAGCAGGGCCAGCAAGGCCTTCTCTGCAGTCCAAGAGGTTGTCAGAATCAGAAAATTATATTTTTATAATTATACAGTATATATATATATATAGTTTGTTTAGAGTTTTAGATGTAAAGTTAATGAAAGAAAGGAGGATGTACTTTTTCTTCAAATGATGAGCAGCTTTGGTAAGTTTAATGGATTTTTCTGCATTTTAGTCAAATGAGTGTACTAGCTATCACTGCTTGCTTTAGGTAGTTGCTGCTGGTGTTGAAGGTTTGAGCAGCATCAATGGCCGCTGTGCCTCTGTGTGTGCGTGGTGTGTTGTTGAGCCCCAGCTGTCTTGCTGGAATTTGTGGGGAAGCCTGTTGATTCCTCATTGTGTTATTCAGGGTTGCACCGAATCCAGGATTTGGCTTCAGATTGGGCTGAATATTGGGCTTTTTGGTTTCTGCCGAACCTTAGAATTTTTTTCCACCGAACCGAACCTTACGCTTGCACTACGCACGCTACGCTCGTCGACGTAATGATGGCGCTGTTGATTACGGGAAGGTGTTTCCGTAGGTGGAGCGTTCAATGCAGTAGGCTGTGAGAAAGTGGAAATGGAACTCGGGAGCAGAAAAAGTTGTTGTTTGGCAGAACTTTCAGTCAAAAGAAGGCCATTCAAGTCCAGCTACGTGTTCTACTTGCAATGCCGATTTGTTTCGTGGTGGCGAGGACCCTAAACTATACACAACATGGCCGCTGTTACAACATTTGGTATGAAACATCTGAAAGAATACGAGTTGTGCATGAAGGAATCTCCAGACAGCAGCCAAAATGCAGCAACTTCAGGTACGGCAAAGGAAGGACAGTCACAGGTCCCTAGGATTCGTAGTCGGTTTCGGATTCGGCAGAATCTTAACCAGTGGATACGGTAAAAATCTGGATTAGGTGCATCCCTAGTGTTATTTTTGTAATTTGTGTTTTGGATCGCTTTGTGGTCGTCGGGTGAGAAAATGAGACCAGTTGTTGTGGGTTTGTTTTTGTTTCTTTGGTAATTCCATTCATTTGGATTATAAATATATGTTATGCAGCATCCTGCCATACTGCCTAAAAGTGATGGCTTCAGTCACCGTGTATTCATTCAATTCAATTCAATTCAATTCAATTCAATTTTATTTATAGTATCAAATCATAACATAAGTTATCTCGAGACACTTTACAGATAGAGTAGGTCTAGACCACACTCTATAATTTACAAAGCCCCAACAATTCCAACAATTCCAGTAATTCCCTCAAGAGCAAGCAGTGCGACAGTGGCGAGGAAAAACTCCCTCTTGGGAAGAAACCTCGGACAGACCCAGGCTCTTGGTAGGCGGTGTCTGACGAGCCGGTTGGGGGTGTGATGAACAGTGGCGATAGTAGTCACATTAATAATGGAACAGTGACTGGATGTAGCGGGAAGCTGCAGGGTTCAGCAGGACGCAGCATGACATTGCAGGGCATCGCTGAGCTCAGCAGGGAGTGCAGCAGGACCACGGCGACAGCTGCAACCAGGGTCTTGGTGCCAACGTTCTCCAAGGAAATACGCTGGGGGAAAAAAAAAGCATAAGGACTCCGGGGAGTAAACTCCCCAGAAGCTAGGATTAGTAACAAGCATTTCTGGGACGGGCTGCACACAAATAGTAATAGTAATAGTAAAATAACAGTAATAGAAAGGGAGAGGAGAGAGCAGCTCAGTGTGTCAAAGGAAGGAAGTCCCCCGGCAGTCTAGAACTATAACAGCGTAACTATAACAGGTAACTAAGAGGGACAGGTCGTATTCATGTCTCTGCAATAGTGTATTGAAACTCTCTAGGTGTTGAGTCGTGTGTTAAATCACTTCATTCCACACAATAATGCGCTAGTGTCATGGCGATGTCATTCAAAGGTGGTTTAATTGCTGTAGGATAGTACTGAAGGCCCAGGTGTAAAATACAAGGCCTGCCATTGACGTTAACAGCCCACCAGTGGTGAAATGTAACTAAGTACATTTATTCCAGTACTGTACTTCAGTCCAAACGTTGAGGTACTTGGAATTTACTTGTCTTTTCTTGTCATGCCACTTTCTACTTCTACTCCGCTACATTTCAGAGAGAAATATTGAACTTTTTACTCCACTACATTCATCTGTTACAGCTTTAGTTACTAGTTACTTTAGTTACTCCACTACATTCATCTGTTACAGCTTTAGTTACTAGTTACTTTACACATTAAGATTTCTGCATACAAAACACATGTAGTTTATAAAATCTGATGTTTGATTCTAAAGTAAACTAGCCGACAATATAACGGCTACAAGTCCAGCTGAGATGATGAGACCATTAAACACACAACTGGTTGGATTCTGCTAGTTCTGCATTGAGTACTTTTACTTTTAATACTTCAAGTACATTTTCCTTACGATACATACTTTTACTTGAGGAACATTTTCAATGCAGGACTTTTACTTGTAACAGAGTATTCTTATACTTTTACTGAAGTAAAGACTCTGAATACTTCTTCCACCGCTGCCGCCCACTGTCGATATTTGGATCCAGGTGATCTGAATATGGAGATCACAGCTGTGATTACATATACAAGCCAGTGAGATGGAGCTGTGACTACACAAGGTCCACTGATGGATAGGTTTTAATATGTTGTAACATGCAGTCCTCATTCGGATGATAAACGTGATTCAAAACAGCGTGGGTGGTGATATAGATGGTTTTAATCTCTGATGCTGTTTCGAAGTTACTCGGATGCCACCGAGATAAATTCCTTTCCGGGCACGGTGAGTTAATCATTCTGACTGTAACTCTCCATCACGGTGCAGCACAGGATAAATACGGATATAATTACAAATCTAACACATAAATCAGTGTACGTGGTGGTGATGACAAAGAACGGACAGTAAACAACTAGAGCTTTGATTACCGAACGCTGTAAGTACAATCTCCTCTACAACATCACATGGGATGTGATGATATTGTAATGGTGTACTGGTCTGACCCACTTGAGATCACATTAGGGGGATGTGGCCCATGAACTAAAATTAGTTTGACACCCCTGCACTAAATGATACCAAAGGGTCGAGAATGGGAAGGAAAGGATCTCAGCTTCCTCCGGATGGAGCGTTCGATCACAGCTGTTTTCTAATCCTCTCTTAAGCTTCAATTTGTCACTGTGTATGCGGAGAGGATTTCTCACTAATATCCACACGACTCCTGCTGCATTTCAATGAGGCAGTCAGGGTTAAGGTAAGGGCAGTTTTCTGGTGTCGTTTTCTACTTACGGATGAAACGATTCCCCATCTGGTCTGGTGCGGCATTAAGCACACTCTATATTTTCCTACAAGTCAAGTCAATTTCATTTGTACTGCCTTTATTCGAGGCTGCAGCCTCACAGGGCTGCGACGCCTACATTATGAAACAATCAGTGAAAACAAGGATAGCTAAAACAAACTCGGCCCTGTGGGGAAATGAAACTTCAGTGCGAGCTCTGACTCAGCCCTGCTGCTCCGTGTGCAAACAAACAGATAAATACAGAAAAACCTATCTTAGGTTAAATAAATCTCTTTGGAAAATGCATTATTCATGTTCCTTTAAGTAGACATTTACTGGCTTTGAATTATGGCAAGAAGACATTTCTCCTGCCTCGTTGTTAGGTGAATACATTGCCCTTTTGAAGCGTCTGCATTGGCTGGGAAGACACTGATTACTGCAACGCTTCATCATACTCTACTTTATCCTGCTGTGGTTTGACATACCAACCCCTCGGTCACACGAGAGAGAAAAAAAACATGTTTACCTCAGAGATTTGTGGTCATATTTACAGAGTTTATTTCCTGTGTAGCTAGGCTTAATACAACTGTTTTCTTAGCATTTTATCAGGCACCAAAACACACAACAGATGGCACGGTAATGTCATATATATATCCACAACCTGCCAGACTATACTAGCCTGGCTCCGCCCTCCTACATACTTCCGCTCAATTTTCATTTTCCTTCAGTACTTCGTCTGGGTTTGCGGTATAAATTATCTTTACCGGTCCAATCAGCAAACAGAGAGAGTGGTTGAGAACGATGACGTTGAGGCCGTGCGCTTGTTTGAGTTGTAGATCCTTAATGGCGGCGGAGAAAGATGCGAGCGAAGCCATTCGGTCCGTTGTGGCAACGCTGCTGAATATCCAGAAGTTAAAGCCCGAGCAAGACCAGTCTTTGCTGAGTTGTGTTGGTGACCATGATGTTGTGGCCCTCCTCCCCACGGGGTTCAGGAACAGTTTGATTTTCCAGCTCGCTCCGTTAGTGGTGAAGGAGTTGGCTAAGGCTAACGCTAGCGATGCTAAGCCGACGTCACGACCAAACGTTAGCGATTGGTTATGGCAGATCCAGAGTGGCTCTGGGCAGATCCAATAGTTTTAAACTTCAACAGAGTACCCGCCTTCAAGGAAGTTAACACTTGTCAATGGAGAGTGGCCAGACTCTCTGTACACATGAACTGGACCAGAGTCTGGTAGGACCAGGCTAGTGTACCAGAGTCTGGTAGGACCAGGCTAAGGCTATACTGTCACCTGGATTAATGGTAAACCAGTGTTGGAACTAAGTACATTTACTCAAGTACGGTACTTTAGTTCAAATGTTGAGCTACTTGTACTTTACTTGAGTCTTTTCTTTTCATGCCACTTTCTACTTCTACTCTGCTACATCTCAGAGAGAAATATTGTAGTTTTTACTCCACTATATTCATCTGTTACAGCTTTATGACACCAATGACTGCATCAGCTCTGAGCCAAAACAACATATAGTAAAATTGATGACACTGTCCTTCTCAGTTTGCTTACTAAAGAAAGCAATATAAGCGTCCACCAAGTTGCTGTGGACAAGTTTGTCAACTGGTGCGATTCTCAGCAACTTCATATTAACACAGGCAAAACTGTGGAAATGCTGGTAGACCCAAGATCAGCTGGAGATCAGAGCCCTGTGGCCATCCGTGGTTATGACATCAAGCAGGTATCCTCCTTTAAATATCTATGAGTTCATATTGATAATGACCTGAGTTGGCGCACACATGTAACAAATGTCTGTGCCAGAACTCATCTGATATCGGGTGAAGATTCAGAAATGATGTTGGGAGACCTCAAAGATGACGACCAGTCCGATGATTACAAATCAAATGCAGCTTTATTCAAACAGTGAACAAACTTTCATGACACCATCAGTGTCTCTACTTTTTGCGCAGACTTAGAATGTCTGGGGTCTGTAAAAATATCATGTTAATCTTCTATAGAGCGACAATAGAGTCAATTCTTCGGTATGGTATTACCAGCTGGTTTGGATATTTGACAGTCAAATCCAAAACACAGATTTTTAATTTGGTTAAAACGGCAGGCAAAATTATGGGAACACCTGCACCCCTCAACCAGCAGGAGCTTTTTAATCATGCAACAATCAGGCAGGCTAAGATCATTCTATCTGATAACTCTCATGCGTTGTTTTCAGAGTTTGAGCTATTGAACTCAGGAAAGAGGTACAGGGTTCCTCTCTGCAAATATAACAGGTATAAGCACTCATTTGTCCCTCTCTAAGTTAAGCTCATAAATGAGCAGCAATGAATGTATGACCATGAACTTTATTAATGTATATCTGTGACTGAATGTATGTATGTATATGAATGAAGGAATGAATGCATATTTACAATGGATTATAAGGAAATTTATAATTGGATAAATTCATGTTTTTTTTTATTTTTAGGACTGAACGCATGGATGCTTATGGAAGTAGGAACGATTGTAAGGCATGTATGGTAGAACAGAAGAATGTAGGAAGGATGGCTTTTTTTTGCACAACTAGTCTATAGAAAATGGTAATTTGTAATTTTGCACAGCTCTTTGAGTAGCCTAGATGTTCAATGTACATTTGTCTTCTAACTGTCTTTTAAACCAGCGTTTGTTGTGTGTCTCTGTTGTAACTCTTGCAGCAATTTCTCTCAGTGTCCCAAACGAATTTCTCCTTAGGGAGACTAATAAAGATACTTTGACTTTGACTAGTTACTAGTTACTTTACACATTAAGATTAGAATTAAGGATTAGGCCATTAAACACACAACTGTTTGGATCGTTTCCAGTTTCTAAAAAGGGAGGATTTTTCTGCATCGAGTACTTTTACTTTCAATACTTTAAGTACATTTTCCTGATGATACTTAGATAGGTTTACTTAAGTAACATATAGTTAAAGTTATTTTTTTACAGTGTGGTTTTAGTACTTGTACTTAAGTAAAGGATTTTAATACTTCTTCCACCACTGCAGTAAACTGATGCTAAATTGAACAATAAATGCTGTGGCTGCTGCTTAGTGAAATCTTTAATTGGTGTGCAAAAAAAATGAAATAAAAGACAAGGTTGAATAGAGGCAGGCTGACAATGACTGGGAAATAAAGCAACAAACTGAAGATGGAAAATAGGGAGAGAGAAACAGAGGGAGTAATTTGAGAGGGAATGAAACGGAGGCCCCCGCTGAGCAGAAAATAGATCTCTGTGTGCGAGATAACAACAAAAAGGAGGCTTCTGTAAATGTCAGCCTAAAAGTGTGTGTGACAGGGAGCTGTGCCACAGGGTAAATGGGAGACTTTAGCTGCAGAAAGCTTCATGATATCGACTATAATGGAGCAGCTTAAGTGATACCTGGAGGAAAATGGAGGCTTCCTGCTGGGATAATTATTTATGATTGAAAACATGGGGGATTTTCATAACGATCTTGGAAATTTGAGCATATCGCCTCAAGTCCAAGTCATTTAAGGCAAACATGAGAAAATTGGCAATCTGGAGGCCTCTTTTCTGAATGAAGTTACATTATAACAGAGCTGAGGGAGCTGATGCTTTAAATGAACTGAGGCTGCGAACAAGAAAGTGGTGCTTCTTACTAGGGGTGGGGGAAAAAATCAATACAGCATAGTACTGTATCGATACATAGACGCCAAGTATGGATCTTTTATTATATATGTGTTGGTCAGTTTGTCTGCTTGACAATCCCATTTTGCAGCAATAAAATTGAAGTGGGATGAACAAACAGAGAAATGTATCTTTTTAGATAAAACAGATGTTGACAAAGTTTCCTTTTGGGGACATCATTTCAAATTGGGAAAACTTTGAAGTTGGGAAAAAAGTAATAAATTTAAATAAATCGCAGAATATTGCAATATGTTTAAAATTGTAATAATATCGTATCGTGACATCAGTATCGCGATGATATCGTATCGTGAGGCCTCTGGTGATTCTCACCCCTACTTCTTACAGCAGAGTACCGTGTCTCTAAGCTGAAAAGTTTGCTGCATGTACTATTAGTCTAGTCATAATGCAGAACAGTTTCTCCTTCTAAAAAGTATAAGGAAGCTGTCATTTCATTATTAAAATGTATATTAAAAAAACCCACACACAAAACACAAAACCAAGTCTTCTGCTGATAATATGATAATACATTTTATTTAAAGGCACCTTTCTCAGCACTCAAGGACACTGTACAGGGATACATAAGACATTTAAAAGCAGCAACAAATATAAATAAAAAAAACACAATTGTCCAAACCATCCACTTTATTATCACTGCTTTCAGCCAAACAGGCCTTCACTTCATCATGAGACACGCCAAACACACACAGAACAGTGTGTTAATGTTTGACAGGAAACCTGACTACCAAAACATCTGACTTCACCAGGGGAAACAAAACGGTATCTTCACAGACACACGCGTGCGCGTGTGTCTGTGAAGATACCAGTTTCTGTCTAGAAACAAGAAGACACCCCCCTATGAGGAATGGATAAAGGCTTGAGGGAGAGAACAGATCAGAGTTCATTTTCAGAAGAGATCTTGGTGGACCAGCTCTGAAAGCTGTGTTGTACTTTTTGGCGCTATAGCAGAAAAAACGCGTTTGGCCTTATAACTCCCACACCGTACACCCGACATTCAAAAACCATCTACGCGCTCCCTGGATCCAACTGAATCACGTGATATAGGCCACGCCCATTTTCGCCTAGACTTTTATGCGTGAAAAATCGCGATTTATCGTAAACCTGTTTTTCATACTCCTCCTAGACTGTGCGACGGATTTGCATGAAACTTGGTAGGTAGCATCTCCAGACTGACCTGACAAAAATGTATCAAAAGAATTTTTGTCGGATGAAAATTGCATAAATTACGCACAAACAAATTTGTGTAGCTAGCTATGAAGACACAAACTTTGCCATATCTCGGGCAAAATAAATGGTATCATCGCAAATCTTTAGATTCCTGTTTGTCATTGGCTCCCCAACCAATTTCACAAAAATTGGCCACTAGAGGGCGCTACAAGTACAAAAAGTTTATATCTCATGAACGGCTCATCCGATTTTTACAAAATTTTTTGTGTACCATCTTGGCCAACTCCTGAGGCCACGCCTACAGTGGGGTACTGATTCGTCAAAGTGGGCGTGGCCTATGGGACCCATGTCTAAATTTAGCACTTAAAGTAATGTGAACAACTTTAAATTTACAGGGTAGATGGAGAATGGGCCATGGACCTTAAATACCAAAAATTTCACACATGGACCACTAGGTGGTGCTATAATGATGTAAAACGTGTTTTTGCCTATAACTCCCACAGTCTACATCGCAGATTAGGAACCTTTATATCCCCGTGTTCCTTTAATCCATCTGAGTCTGATGATATAGGCCACACCCATTTGCGCTAAGAGGTTTTTTCGCAATATCGCGCAATGCGCAAAACAAACTTTCTCTATCTCCTCCTAGGCTGTGCGAGCTATTGGCACGAAACTTGGTAGGTAGCATCCCCATAAGCACCTGACCTAAAGATATCAAAAGAATTTTGCTACGTTGCACCATTCTCAATTTACAAGCAAACTAATTTTCGTAGCTAGCCACAAAACACGAACGTTAGTATATCTCGGCCAAATTAATAGGTATCAGAGCAAGACTTGGTATTGTTGTTCGACATCCCACTCCGAGCCTCGCTACCAAATTTGGTGAAAATCGGCCGTTAGGGGGCGCTATAATGAACGTATTTATGTATCTTTCCGAACAAGCCGACAATCACACCCGGTTTACCTTTCCCTGGTATACAAGGTTAGGAAGCAAGCAGGGTTTGAACTTCATTCTTAAACTCTCTTTTTTTATTTATTTCTTTACATTCTTCACACAAAAACTTTTGTGTGCGCTATTATCTCTATTTGCTCGATTCTTTGTGTCTGGGTCCTCTCTGTGACGGCGGAGTTTTGCCTGCGTGGTCGGACACCTCTTCGTAGGAACTAGTTTTAGGTTTTAAGCATTTTCAATCCTTTAACTATACCAGGCAGTCACACAGGCAACACCTTAAATCTAAAAAGTAATTCTTGGCTTTAGTCAGTTAATTATATTCTAAAGATAAAATCATGACCGCCCCATCCATAGTAAGCCTGCTGGCTACACATCTCTCAGGGGCACTGACTCCTCCCAAACTACAACAGCTAAAGACAAGATCATAAGATGTGTATGCTTATTATTCTTTAGCCGACTAACCATTGTTTATACATATCTGATCATCTGTTTGACCTCTGAGTTCCTCATGCAGTTAACCATGTCCTGTTCTAACGGTCAGTCAGTGAAATGTTTGCCAGTCAGAAATGCCTGGATGGAATTTTTCTGCATGCCAATCTTTTTCTGTGTTCCACTACCCATACTATAGCATTTGGTCTGCCAGAAAAAAATATTTAGTATGTCCCAATACATAGTATGTCAAATTAATTATGCCAAAAATAACAGTATCACTCAATCATTTCTGCGTTGTGCCACATGGATGGCTGTCAGTTGCCTCTGATTGACTAAATCTTCTACCAAGAAGACAGATTGAAGAGGTTGGAAGATTTAGGACAGGTGAAAGGCCGAAAGAGACCGAGTTTAAATGGAGCAAAAAAGTCACTGGGTCTGCAGAGAATATTAATCAAATTGCTCAACAGCCTCACAGCGTCGGTTTAAGAGCACCTTGACTCTCTCCACCTCTCTTTCTTAATAGGAGATAACGACAGTTTAATCCTCTAATGGAAAAATAACGGTCCGTGGAGAAACAGAGCTAATCTTTGACAGAGAAATAGCAGTGGAGGACAACTTTTTAAACATGGCTGCCGACGGAGGACCTGTACTTTTAGAAGGATTATCCTCGCACTGGTCGCATTCTGTCTCCACATAGAGGAGTCAGTGTTTGTTCTGATACCTATCAGTTATTCCGGCCGAGCCACCTCGCAGCCTCGCTATCCAGTAATAAATAGATTTTCTAAAAAAGTTTCTGTTTCCCCTCTGCACGCTCTCATCAAGCTGGCGGAGCGCTTTGAGGAAGAGGCTGCAGGCCTTCCACAGACAACCTTGGCTATTAACTACAATCTTTTGTCTTCAAAAAACCCTGCCGGCTATAATTCCCTCTGATAAGCATAAGCATTGATCATTTGGAGTTTATGCTCTGTTCAGCACACCTCGTGTTTCAGGCTGTGAATACACTGTGGTTCATTTGTATTCCACGTATTCATTGCTGTATGCACCACATTAGTCTATATCGACGACGTTTCATTTACGGGATTGTTCCACCGGATATCCCTGATTTTCGGCTGGATGTCCGTCCCCTTCCTCTTTCTTTGTGTTGGCGTTCTAAACGGCGGATTTGTGAGGACTATGGTTAACTGCTCCTCAGATCTCTGCAGGGTAAATCCAGACAGCTAGCTAGACTATCTGTCCAATCTGAGTTTTCTGTTGCACGACTAAAACTACTTTTGAACGTACACACGTTCCACCAAAACAAGTTCCTTCCCAAGGCTATTTTGCAGAGCCCCGGTCGCTGAGTCCGAAGCTTAGCTCCGCCCAAGATAATTATGATTGGTTTAAAGAAATGCCAATAAACCAGAGCACGTTTTTCTCCCATCCCAGAATGCTGTGTGGACTCGCCAGACCTTCCTTTCTGTGGAGGAAGGTCTAACAATGTGAGACTACCACCACGTTGACTGCTGCTGTATAAGATCAGCGTAGGGAGGTTTGTGGGCTTGATGGCTGGGTTATAAAACACAGGGCTTTCAAGCAGGGGGAGTGGAGTCCATGCACCTGGAAGAAATTAAGGAGAAAACACAAGACTTTCAGCCAGGAAACAGGTGTTTGACCTGAGAGTTCTACTTAAGGGGACCGGTGTTTTAACCCAAACCACAATCTTTTTTCTAACCTTAATTAAGCTATTTTGATGTTTTGGTGCCTAAACTTAACAGTCGTCACTGCATGACGCTCACATTTTGTCGGCTTCACTTAACTGCAACAGCAGTTACGCAACCGTTCATGAGAATGCGTTGCATGTTTACTGATGTTCATACTGTAGTGTGGCTGTGTTGGTTGCTTACATTTGTTTACATTTCCCTAATGAGCAAAACACCATTTTTACTTTCAGCAGCAAATCAGAATGTATATGACGATCTTATAATGTTGCACAACCCATTAAGGCCCATTCACACAGAAATAGGTTACTCAGCATAAATTGAACTGATGTATTTAAGTGGAAGATGTGACTTGCAGCTTTGGTCCGACGTGCCAGGTGTTTTGATGTTTAACGCGAGGTGAATAAGTGTTAATAGCTATGGGATTAGTTTTGTGACTTTAATTCCAAGCAAAACTTCTCAAGTATCAAACAAAAAACACTAACTCACCTCAAAGGTAAAACTTAAAACTTGCAAATAAAACATTTGTGTAGTTGTAAACTATTGGTCTTTTATTTGTTTGATATTTTGTCCTTTTGTTTACAGTTCCCTCTGCTTCTTTCTCAATGATCAGTCTTTTACTCTCTCCATCACGTTTGCAGTCATGCTCCCAGCTTTCTCGTTTGCGCTCCCTGACTTTTTGCTTGCGATTCTGACACAAACATCTCGCGTGGGCGGGTCTTACAGGGGTGCGTCCCCATTGGCTAATGAGAGTTAAGGGAAAGTTTGAGTGACAGCTCAGCCTCGGTGCAGGTAAACTAACGTTAGAGACTCAGGGCCCTATTTTAACGATCTGAAACGCAAGTATGAAACGCAAAACGCAAGTAGCTTTGTGGGCGGATCTCGGGCGCTGTTGCTATGATACCGGCAGGATAAATGACTCTTGCGCCCGACGCAAATCTAAAATGGGTTTATCTGAAGTAGCTAGGTGTGGTTTGGGCGTAACGTGCAATAAACCTATCAGAGCGTCATCTCACATTCCTTTTAAGAGCAGGGTGCTTGTTCCATGGCGGATTGCTATTATGACGGCGGATTTGCCTGGCGCACGCCAGCGGGAGCTGCCGATGCGAGATGCGGCAAAGTAATAAATGCCCGTCTTGGCTGGGTGGCGATGTTGCTGCGGCCTCTCGGGCGCATCTCCTCAAGTCTGGAGAGGATTGCTGCAGCCATGGAGCGTGGGCCTCCAAACGCACCACCTGCTCCTGTTGTGCCCCTTCCTCCTCCCCCCACTCCATCTCCGTCCACCCGCTCCACCAGGAGCGCATCGCGCATTACTCCCGGACCAGATTCCGCCGTAGTGTCCAATCCCGCCGTAGTTCAACATCACGTCTCCTTAAGTCCTCTAATATTTCCTCATTTATGTCATCAACACATCCATGATTCATGGAAATGTGTAAAACACAACAAGCCACAAAGAATGCTGGGACTTTTTGAGGACTGTAAGTGCCTCCTGATCTATCCAAACACATGAAGCGCATTTTCAGTAATATTTTCCTTTGTAATTATGTATGGTTTTCAAAAATGGGAACTGCTGTAGATGAGAGAAGTGTATGCGCGTTGTGCACACGCTACATTATGGCCAAGCATGTGCCCCTAAAATAGCATCTGAATAACGCGCTACTGACTTTAGACCAGGTTTTTCCTGGTCAGTGGCGGAATTGTTTTCTGAAACTGCAGAATAGCACAAAGTAACGTTTGCGCCGGAACACGCCTCCTCTTTTCGCTGAACCGCCCCTGGAGCGAAATACATTCCCTAATTTACCGCTAGTGCGTTCTGTGGAGGGAAAAGTCCGCTAGCGTCGGGTGCAAAATAGGAATGATACATGCGTCGGTGTACAAAGGCAACTGCACTGAGTGCAAAGGAGGGCCCTCAGAGTCTGGTCTGGAGGAAACACAAGCCACTCCAAGAGGATTTCTCTACAAGATTAATAATTGCAAGCATGGTTACTGACATTTGTTTTTTTCGTTGTGTTAAGTGACTAGCTAGCTAGCTAGTAAAGCTTTTTTAAGTTAGCATTTAACATTAGCTATAGGCTACTGCTAACGTTATCTAAAACTTGTAGCCACCGGCTACCTTACTGAGCTAATAATTTACCATGGGAATCATGTATTCTTCGTGAGGCCTTACTCAATGGAGCTGTATTAATTATCGTCTTCTCTCTGTATAGACCTGCAGGACCCGAGCAGAGCTACGATGCTCTCCCATGTAACCTAAAGGTTAGTAACGTAGCTATATTATGGTCTATTAGGAAAAATTATTATCCAGCTAACTACTAATTGTTGGGGTTGCTATTGGCCTGATAATACACAATGCTAGGGTATTGGTTAAGTTGTACAATGTAGAAGCTGTGAATGTAATGTATTATATCTAGAGGTTGACACATACTGTACAGTACAAATGCAGTGTTAGCACTGCTTAACTGGTTCATCTTTATAGTTTTGTGCTCATCTGTACTTTCCTAGTTATGACAAAGACTGGCTATTTTAACTCTAATTACATGTCTTCTGTTGCATTTGCAGCAGGTCAGCATAAGGAAAATGTTCATAGTGTTTTAAAGCCTACACATTTGCTAATGGCTACTTAAAAGCAAGTTATTTTAATTGTAAATCACACAACCTTGGAAGCCTCAGTTATCAGTAAGAACTTTGTTACCATTTGATTTGTGTAAGAAACTTTGTTATAATTTTCTATCACAGCTCACATCAGGCAGCAGGCAGACCAACCAGGAGGACGTGGAGCAGCAGAGGGAGAGGAGCCTTCGGTCTCTCTGTGGAGGAAACACTGTGTGCTAAGGCTTCAAACAGCCAGGGTATAGACCAATAGTGTATGTATTGATCATATTTTGCTCAGATACTCAGTTAACACTTACAATAACCTTTTTCTTAAGTTTTCATTGGTGTACTTGTAGTTTCTTAGTCCATTGTATGCCAATATATATCCTACTACAGTATACTGTCCTGTAATTTAATTTGTGTTTACATTGTCTTAGTGTAATTATATTTTAAAATGCACATAATATATAAAAAAAATTTTTACATTCACCCTTGTCTGTTTGGTTCATTATATAAAACAGGAAATAAGGTTGAGACTATTATAATGCTTTATTTTTAGTCCAATATAAAACTTCACATACATAATGGATATTTGAACATATTTAGCTGGGGCTCCGGTGGTAGAAGAAGCTGGAACTCAGTGTCAGTCATTATTTGCAGTACATCACAGGTCAGGGTCAGTTTTTCATCACCAACAATACACAAACATACTTAGTAATTGGGTTATGTATATATTTCACATATTCAGTTTCACCTAAGGCAAGCTGTATTTCTCTGCTGACTTGTGTCTGCAACAACACTTCTGAGGGTGGTGCAGGAATATCACACACAACTCCTGGACGCCTGGGATCATCTGGTCTCCTGAGCTCACTGATGGCCCACCGCTCCAGTCTGGATGACAGCCTTTTCTGCAGGACAGTTCTCTGAAGGGCTGGGATGTGGCTGTAGTCCTTCACTTCCTTGACTTCTTATTGTAAAGCTTGAAGTACCTTATTGGATGATAAAAAAGTGTTTGAAATTAGCTCAATAATAAATAATTGTAATAAAGCCTGCACTCTAGAAACATTTTTCTAGCTTTCTGAACACTACTGGAACACTTATTTCTGGAATATTATTGATCACACTTTCTAGATTCCTACCTCCACGTTGACTACATGTGTAAAGTAAAATATGGCCACCAGGACACATGCACATCACATCAAACCATAAGGATCACTAAGCAAAGTATTTGTCAAGGGCCTGGTGTGTTAGTTAAAGTACATAGTTTGGACAGTAGTAACACTATGCATTAATTCTAAATTCTAAAATAAATAAACATTTACAGCGCTAAAAAATACAAAAAATACGTCCGTTATCTGCCATCTTAAGGTAGTGCAAAGAAAGAACAGTGTGTACAGATGGAACATTATCTAATGTATGTGTCGAACCCTATATATATTACATTCACAGCTTCTACATTGTACAACTTAACCAATACCCTAGCATTGTGTATTATCAGGCCAATAGCAACCACAACAATTAGTAGTTAGCTGGATAATAATTTTTCCTAATAGACCATAATATAGCTACGTTACTAACCTAAGGTTACCTGGGAGAGCATCGTAGCTCTGCTCGGGTCCTGCAGGTCTCTACAGAGAGAAGACGATAATTAATACAGCTCCATTGAGTAAGGCCTCACGAAGAATACATGATTCCCATGGTAAATTATTAGCTCAGTAAGGTAGCCGGTGGCTACAAGTTTTAGATAACGTTAGCAGTAGCCTATAGCTAATGTTAAATGCTAACTTAAAAAAGCTTTACTAGCTAGCTAGCTAGTAACTTAACACAACGAAACAACAAATGTCTAGTAACCATACTTGCAACGTAGATCGCAGATAATATATATATATTAATAATACTTACACTTTATTAATCTTGTAGGAATCCCCTGTGGAGTGGCTTGTGTGTCCTCCAGACCAGACTCTGAGTCTCTAACGTTAGTTTACCTGCACTGAGGCTGAGCTGTCACTCAAACTTTCCCCTTAACTCTCATTAGCCAATGGGGACGCACCCCTGTAAGACCCGCCCACGCGAGATGTTTGTGTCAGAATCGCAAGCAAAAAGTCAGGGAGCGCAAACGAGAAAGCTGGGAGCATGACTGCAAACGTGATGGAGAGAGTAAAAGACTGATCATTGAGAAAGAAGCAGAGGGAACTGTAAACAAAAGGACAAAATATCAAACAAATAAAAGACCAATAGTTTACAACTACACAAATGTTTTGTTTGCAAGTTTTAAGTTTTACCTTTGAGGTGACAATTTTTTTGCTTGAGTTAGTGTTTTTTGTTTGATACTTGAGAAGTTTTGCTTGGAATTAAAGTCACAAAACTAATCCCATAAATAGCTTCCCATTCAGATAGAAATACAAGGTGTATGATAGAAGTATCACAAGAAGGAAGGAGCACGAGACAAGTTTGACCATATGCATTCTTTTGAAAAGTCGGGAATCTTTGCCACATGTGCTCACCTCCTCTCATACTATCATAAATAAAGGCAAACTTGCCTAAAAATCTTTATTTGAACCATTTAAACAACGGAGGGTCACCGGTTCAAGGCCCGTACGGACCAAGTATGGAGTGTGGACTGGCTGCTGCTGAGGTGCCCTTGAGCAAGGCACCGAACCCCCAACTGCTCGGGGCGCCTGTTCATGGGCAGCCCCCTCACTCTGACATCTCTCCATTAGTGCATGTGTACTTTGGGCCTGGGTGTAATGTGTAATAACAACAGAGTGTAAAAATGTAATTTCCCCTTAGGGATCATTGAAGTATGTTTTCTTCTATAGCAGGGGTGGTGCAGGTTTTATTTCCAACTAATCACCTGATGACATGTGGGGTGGCCTGATGGCCGAGAGGTTATTGGTACATGTCCATATACGTGTTGTTTTCAGGGAAGGGATCACCCCACTTCCCAGCATTGCACTCGAGTGGGCTTGCCACCAGCAGTTGTCAGTTTCTCTTCACTGACCTCTCACAAGCAAATAAAACAGTCTACACCCTCCTACAACTGCCATGGCTGCAGCGTCACGTGGGGCTGTCTGCTCCTGGATTTCAAAACCGACCATAATGGCGGCTCGTTTGGAATACAATCTATTATTTTACGAAAATGGCGAATACCGAAATACCGAAACGTGTTCCTGACAACATCTATAGGCCATGCAGTTACTGAATCTGTCTTCATTTCAATGATTTTCATTAGCTTTTGAGAGGCGTCTAGCCAGGCCGGTTGCTCCTCATTTGCATGAAGTTGGCTAGATTCAACTTTATGCAAATGAGGAGCTTCTCCAAAGTCCCCGAAACGTTACCAGAACGCATTGCATTGCTGCTCCCATAGAAATGAATGGGAAACATGGAAATGGCACTGACAATGGACACGTCCCATAATCTGTCGACCAGGAGCCGCAGCGTCCATAGTTTGTGTCCGACCAGTGACATTTGTTGCAAGCCCTCCCCTTGTTTTCTGTCACCTATCTACAGTCTGATAACCAATAAAGGCATAAAATACCTAATAAACACACATTTGACACGGCTTGTCTTGGCTTAATCCAAATGAAATTGTACTGTGCTTTTTCTGCAAACACTTAGTTGTGAAACCATCTCTCCTGCTGCTCTTTCATTATCAGCTGATAGAGATTTAATGAAACCTGCCGCCTCATGAGTCGCCTGTACTCCATTTACTGTAAGTGGGCTTCCCCGACCTCGGCGCTGTGTAACAGGCTGCATGCTGGCACAGGCAAATGAAAACCTGCAGACTCTTTATTTTACATGGCTGGCCACCCCTGAACTAGATTATACTGTACAATAAAAGCACAAACTGTGATCCAACAAATAGACTAACAGGTCTATTAACACAAGGACTAAAAATAGTGAAAAACTACATGTAATGTATCAATTTTGTTTTTTATTAGTTTATTCTTGACCTTTGGAAACTAAGATTAAAGGTCCATTTACAAGCTTTTTCCCGCATCACACATTATTGGTGAGATGCATAAATTAAAGGAAATGACAGATTAAATTTCACTGAAATGGTTATTTCATATAATTTCAATCTTTTCAATTAAAAAGCCCACACATGAATGGAATGAAGTGTGATTATTAGACCTCCGCCAGATGAAGGAAAGTGAAGAGGAGGGGAGTGATCGCAGACTGACTCTCACTTTAAATGCTGCAGGTGGGCTGATAATAAGCAGGACACACTCTGCCATCTAATTACTCATCTGATTGAATTCAAACTCTGCAGTGAGAAACATCTCCACAGCCGCTCGGATTATAAACTGAAGGTGGGCTGGATAATTACCAGCAGCCTGCTATGAGAGAAGAGATCTCTTCCCTCCAGCACAGCGTCATGACAAAACATGAAGGCGAAGCAGAGAGAAAGTCCACTGTTACTCTACTGCTGTGTGATGAGACGAGATCCTCTAATATCTACATATTTCTCAGCCAACAGGAGGTCGTCATGAACTAAAATCTGTTCCACTGCGTGTTCTCTGTGAGCCACCAGGACATTATAAGACAGAAATGGGAGCAGCTTGAGTCCCAAAAGGGAAACAAACCTGGAGGTAGTCGGCCAACAGTTGACGTGTAGGCAAACAGACTCAAACACAGTCCAACAGTAGCACAGCAAAGTCAACAGACACTGAAGCCTGCTGTGTATGAGCACTGAAAGAGATATTTTGCTGATTCAAATCCAGCTCTGTGTCGTGGCAATGTGTGCAGATGAACAGTTTGTGGCTCCATGGCTACAGTGCACCGAGCTCTCAGCAGAGAAGCAAAGGGTCGCCTTTTAAATGACAGAACTGGATATTTTCTAACACAGTTGTCAATCTTTTGTACTGATAATTCACCCAGGAGAGTTTCTTGCTGATCTGCGACATGCTCTAACTGTGAGTCACATAGCTTCATCATGAGGAAAAATAATGTAGCCCGAAATAGCCACCCCTATATACAGCAGGGTTTTCAGAAGTTATTTCAGAAGAGTTTCTTCATTAAGGGGTCTTGTTAGTTTGTCTACCCACAGGTGTAATTATTCAGCTCACCTACACTGTGAGGAACACGAGAGTGAATCGATTAAATCAGCACAGAGACGTTAAAGACGGAGCTGACAGACAGTAAACTTTATTCATAGTTTATTAAAACTCACTGTTACATAGAGGAGCATCATTTTCAACACTGCAACAGGGACACAGCATTGAGCAATGAGATGGACTGAATACACAGAGGTGTGACTGGGTTCTCTGTGGGAAATATTAAATAAAACCATGTCAAGAATCAATTTAGTTCTTTTCATTCGGTGCCATTTAGAACCCTGAAGACATCACAATATAAAGATACAGTATATGATATACTGATTTATAGACAAAATATAAGCTGTTGCATGATCACCATAATGCAGTAATACTACAGCACCAGTGGATGTATGAACTATTTACAATCTCAGTGATATTATTTACTCAGCAAGTTTTTAAGAAGATTTGGATGGTGCAACAAGGCAGGCCTGCTTGGTTCTTTCAGGGAATGATTGTAAAGATTTACAAAGAATATGTTTAGGTCATTTCCTCTCTAAATGGGACGTTTTGGGACTGAATGGTGGGATTGCTGTGGACGAAGTACACACGGACATAACACTGGTAAGAGCCAATGAGGTTTAACCATGTATCAGCTAATTTAAATAGCTCACATGACTGTACTGTGTCAACAGTTAACTTCATTTAATATTGTATGTGGCGTTTTCTTTTGCGGGGTGCAAATGTTCCACCAGAACAAGTTCCTTCCTGAGACTATGTTGCAGAGCCTCCATCGCTGGCTCTGGAGCTTATTGCCGCCCAAAATCATTTTGATTGGTTTAATGAAATGCAAACTACCCAGAGTGTTTTTTCCTCCTATCCGAGAATGTATCTATGGTGTAGCCAGACCTTATTGCACAGAGCTGTGGAGATAGGACTGGCACTGCGTAGTCTATATCGACAACGTTCCACTTCTGGGATTGATCTGGTGCCGGCGGAAATTCCACCGGATGTCATTCTTTTTGGCCGGATGTCCGTCCCCTTCCTCTTCCTTTGTGTTGGCGTTCTAACCTCCGGTGGATTTGTGAGGACTATGGTTAACTGCTCCTCAGATCTCTGCAGGGTAAATCCAGACAGCTAGCTAGACTATCTGTCCAATCAGAGTTTTTTGTTGCACGACTAAAACTACTTTTGAACGTCCACATGTTCCACCAAAACAAGTTCCATCCAGAGGCTATTTTGCAGAGGCACTGTGGCTCCGTCCGGTGCTTAGCAACGCCCAAGACAATTGTGATTGGTTTAAAGAGCTCTGTGGAGGAAGGTCTGGCAACGTGAGACTAGGCAATGCGAGACTATTTCAACACAGAGGCAGCTCTGTGCACTAGCTTCCACCACGGTGTGAATTGGAATAATCCCATGAGCTGCATGAACCCCCTGTCAGATTAAATGTGTTGATTCAGCACATCAAAGAGTTTTCAAATGCTATCCTACAATGATATATTCAATTTTAAATGACATGGAGCGGTGTCCCACTGGTATTTATCATCCTAATCAGCCACACAAACTGTACACTGCACTGCCAACAGACGCGACCGAATCTGTTATCCCATTCTGATTCTAGTTTGGCAGTAGATTAGTCGATCCTTTACGCTGTTGGAATTTTACTTCACTTTGATGTCGCTGATGATGCTGAAGATGTGAGTTCTCGGCTTCACATCTCGTCTCTGATAACAACCACCACGGGGAGATTTGAATGAATCAACCAGGGATCACTAATCTGAGGCGGCTGAATCGTCTCGGGCGTCTTGAGGGTTTAAACGGGCCAAGTGGCTGTTCACCGAGGATCACTTTGATGTCCTCTGCTCCTGGATGCTCCACTGCTCTACATTACTCTCTCATCTGCAGAACGTTAACATCTATTAGAAATGTCAGTGCTGACGGATGTGTATCCTCCTACACTGCGGGTTTGAAGGAGCAAATATAAAAGATGCAAGTTTATGTAAATTGTGGTGGTTATTGAGGGGGAAGTCTTTGCTGTGTGTCAGCTTCATTTAACAAAAAGGGACAAAAGAGCTCCGTGGTTTCAATTTTGAAAAGAATCCCACCACAACAGATGCAAATTTCCTTTCAATTTGTTGTGTCCTTTCAATTTGTTGTGGAGACACAGAGACACAATTCTGGCTCCACAACATGTAAATGTAAGAACAAAGTGGTTCACAAGCACAATTAGAGTGTATCCTGCTAACATTTATTCCTCTGGTTGAATCATCTGTAAAGCACAAAAACCTCCAGCTACAATGAAAATCTTTTGAACACACATAATTTTTTCAAAGAGGATTTTGTTAATAACCAAACAGCCAGAATATGGGTCCAATCTGGATATTTCTATGGCATGTCATTCACACTCACAACATCACGACAGTTACACAGAACACACTACAACCTTAAATGGTGCATTGTCAGAGAGTCACCACTTCCCCTCAAGAAAATCACTTCTTAAACGATAAGGAGGCCGTTATTCTGGTTTTTCCCCCTACGTCAACAAATCTCATCAAAAGACCAAATTCAAAAATGTGGTAATCATTATCTCCATAGTATCTGATTCTGTGGCCTCCGTCCTAAACCTTTTGCTTCCTTCTGAATATGTAAATATTAGATATAAAAGCAGGACACAAATAAAAAGGTTTAATAATTTCCTCAAACAATTGGTCACTAGTTAAGCAAATGTTTCCCAAACGGGAGTAAACAAAACGTTTTTTCTTAAGATTTATTATGGGCACAGCCTTTAATGATAGGACAGCTGAAAGGGCAGAGAGAAATGGGGAAGACATGCAGGAAACCATCACAGGTTGGACACAAACCCTAGACCTTCTGCATGGAGGAATAAACTTCTATATATGCGTGCCTGCTCTACCAACTGAGCTAACCGGCCACAAAAAACTTTGTTGGGGACTATTTTCAGCAGCGGAGGAACATGTCACCTAGTGAAACAGTTTGGCTCTCTGCAGTGATGGGGCGGTGTGGCACAGAGAAATAAGCTACATATATCAGGCGTTGGCTACACAGACAAAACTTGTTAGAAGGGGCAATTGATATTTGCTTTGTTGATTATAGTTTGTTTTAGTCTTTTCGTAGGATTTGATGACAATAAGTTAATTGCAGAATACCACGTGCCTTAAAGTGTAACTCTCGCCAAAATGCAACCTAGGGTCTTTTTGTGAATGTACCCGAGTCAAACTTTCGTTTAAAAGCATATTTAGGACGGAATCGCCCCTTTTAAGATTTACCGTATTTTCGTTTTTCGGTCAAATGGCCTTTTGAATGGGAGTGTTAGGGGCACTTTAATGCTAGCCTCAAAATAGCTATTTTTAAAACACTAAGAAGGCTTGACACAACATTAGACTTTGCTCAAAGTATCACCAGGGGCTCTACACCTTAACGAAAGCATTGTCAACATTGTTTGTGTACCCAGAGTTTACTAAATAGAAAGGTTTTGAACAACTCGCCATGGCTCTTGTTGTTTCTGGCCGCTACCACCTCGGCAGTCAAAACGAGTCGCTATCCGAATGCAAATGAACAGACTCCATATGAGGCTCCTTTTTCAACTACGAGGTCAATATCGTTTTTCAATAACGACAAAACAACAAATAATCCATGCATTTATATGGAACTAAGCTTTAGGAGCTTTCCATCTTTACTCTCCTCCCTGTTACGTTGCATTCGGATATCGACTCGTTTTGACTGCCGAGGTGGTAGCGAGCCTACTTAGTGTTTTAAAAATAGCTATTTTGAGGCTAGCATAAAAGTGCCCCTAGCACTCCCATTCCATTTGACCGAAAAACGAAAATACGATAATCTTAAAAGTGGCGATTCTGTCCTAAATATGCTTTTAAATGAAAGTTTGACTCGGGTACATTCACAAAAAGACCCTAGGTTGCATTTTGGCGAGAGTTACGCTTTAAGGCGTGGACTCATCAGCATCGCCAGGTGTAGTGGAAGTAAATCAGTGAGAACATTTTACATTGAATCCAACTTTGATCAACTGTAACCCACAAGTTTGCGCAGCTGACCAGTTGTAGCCCTGAGGGAACGGAAACCCTGAGAGTCTCGACTGGAGGACCCTCCAGTTTGATTCCCTCTCCGTCGGAGTATAAACCACTCCAAGAAAAAAGAATACTTTGCCGTAGGGGTGTTAAAATGAATCATTGCATGGATGCATTGTGATGCGGACCTGGGCGATTCTGCATCGATGCAGTGACAGACCATCATCGATTATTGTCTACTGATTTTCTGTTCACTTCTTTTTTAGTTTTTTTTGCATTTTGTCTGTTGTCTGCTGTGTTTACTACTGCTGTTTGCTACGTCCTGCTACGCCCTGCAGTGCTCTGCTACGTCCTGTGACGCCCTGCTATACCCTGCTATGTCCTGTGACACCCTGCAGTGCCCTGCTATGCCATGAACAGAGATGGGAAGTAACGAAGTACAAATACTTCGTTACTGTACTTAAGTAGATTTTTCGGATATTTCTACTTTACTTTACTATTTATTTTTGTGGCGACTTTTTACTTTTACTCCTTACATTTTAACACGAATATCGGTACTTTCTACTCCTTACATTTAAAAAATTGGCTCGTTACTTTAGTTTTGTACAAGAGGTCGTAATGTCGGAGAATAGAAAGAGAGACTGCTGTCCGGAGGATAATCATTTGAGATGGTGTGTGTGCGTCCTTGAGAACTGTAAGTCGTATAACTTATGTTGTCAGTTCATTTAAGCCTGTTGTTGTATTGGTCTATAGTTCCTGCACAGTTAAAGTAGGTTAGCTAGTGATTTAGTTGTTTGTGTTCTTCACCTGTTAGCTAGGTTTCACGTTGCTTGTAAAGCATCAAAAGAGAGAAGTTGTCTCTGTCCGTGTTTTACAGACACACCTGGGGGGGGTGGGGCGAAGTTGGAAACCAGCATCAGCTTTAAATACGGTCCTAATCTAGTCCTCACTAGCAAGTTTCAAATAATTTCACTGGAGTTACCGTTATTATTTTTCACGTGATCAATACCAAATTCAATCTAATTGGATGGGAATATACTGTAGGCTACGTTGCATGTAACGCACCACTACAAGACGACTCGACAGATTCGGCCGCATTCTGCATTCATTTGCGGCAAATAATTGCAGCTTGATGGCGGTAACGTTAGCACTAGTAGTATGGACGGCGACATGATTTGAAAATGAAGAAAACAGAGATCCCAGAGATTAGGCAGACAAGCAGCAAGACATTCCCAATCATCCCTGGCCTTATCTGAGAGAGATGTTTGAGATAGGCTAGGAGGCGTCAAGTATGACTCCTGGCCAGTGCTGTGTAACTCTTAAAGTATGGGGAACTTCTTAATGAATCTATGTTTAGTAATTCATATTGTATCCTTTATTTTATTTCTATATTTGAGCACACACACATACATGTAGATTCCTTTAAATGTTAAGGGGACGATTAAAAAAGAGAAACTGGATCTGTGAATTCTCACAGAATCACAATTGAATTCATATCTTGCTTCTCAGTCAGAATCTTATTAAGCTGGAGTCCCAGTCTCTGTCACAATAATCATATATGTGATGTTTGGCAGACATCCATTTAAAATGTAGACAATGGCATATAAAGAGCCTGGTTTTTATGTCCACTGAAGTTTCTCATCTTGCACTCTAGTAACGTGTGTGGTCCAGGTAGCTTTGCATAAAAAGTGGTTGTCATTCGCAAGGCTACTTTTACTTTTATACTTTAAGTACATTTCAAAGCCTGTACTTTGTTACTTTTACTTAAGTAAAGAAGTTAAATCAGTACTTCTACTTTTACCAGAGTATTTTTTAACACAAGTATCTGTACTTCTACTTAAGTACGGGAAGTGAGTACTTTTGCCATCTCTGGCCATGAACTACTACAACTACTATTTCTAGTCACTGATCCATTATCTTTATTGTGACTATTATTGCCACTGTTCATCACACCCCCAACCGGCACCGTCAGACACCGCCTACCAAGAGCCTGGGTCTGCCCCAGGTTTCTTCCTGACAGGGAGTTCCTCGCACTGAATGCTTGCTCTTGAGGGAATTACTGGAATTGTTGGGTCTTTGTAAATTATAGAGTGTGGTCTAGACCTACTCTATCTTTAAAGTGTCCTGAGATAACTCTTGTTAGGATTTGATACTATATATAAATTGAATTTAATTGAATTGTTTAGACTCCGCTACATTCAGGAAGTGTCTTCTTTTAAGAGCAGATACAATACAAAGGGGAGTTCATTTATAGCTGACTGCTTGAATTTGTTGATGAAAACCATGTGTAATATATACCTACTTCAGACAAACTGTTAAGCCTGGTTCACACGGGACGATTTTAAAATTGTCGGCCGATTTTCCAATCCTGAGAGACCCCACACACGGTGATAAAAAATCACGGGTCTAACAGTTTTGGTCGTACAGTGTGTGGTGCGCAGCACACGGCAAAATCAACATATCACACACGAACCGATTTGACTCCCGAGCATTCCCAGGTCAGACGGGAAATCTCGCAAAATCCCTCGAGATCAAACGTGACTTCAGAGTAAACAATCATTGCAGACGAAGAGGATGCAGTGGCGATAGTTTGTAGTGTGTTTTTAACCGAAAAGAAACGTTATCAAAAGAAAAGGCGATGGTCAAAGAAGACAACGCGAGCATGGACTATACTCAGCTACATCATGATATGAAGGTGATTTGTTTTTTCTCATAGAAATGTCGTTAGGTATTACACAGATTAATAAACGTTCATATATTCGTTTCCATGTACTCTGGTGGACTGCAGTTGTGGATGTAGTTATGCCCATCGACTTTATTTATTTTACACAGGCTGCGTGCTCGTTTGTCCCCGGGGGACACCACACACGAGGAGAAATCGGGCCAAATAAATCCAACATGTTGGATATCCCCGATTTGAGATCGGAGCGGTCCCGACATCCTTCCGAGCAGACGAGAGCAGTCTTAACACACCACACACGGCAGGAATATCTGATCAGATTATTTTACGATAATCGGAGCATCCTTAAGATTGTCGGGAGGGGTGAATCGGGGCTAAAATCGGCCTAATTATCCTGCTGTCTGTACCAGGCTTAACTTAATGAAATGATGTACAATCAATGTGAGATTGAACAAAAGGGTCTAGAATACAGGCGCGAATGTAAAAATGTGATATAAAAAAGTTTGTAAAAGTTTTGACACATCAGAAAAGTTGTTGTTCACTGTTCACTGACTGAGGCTGAAGGATTCCTCACACATTTTGCACACACCGCTGCAGGCGTCAGTGACTTGTTGCTAACGTTACACCCTGTTCTCTGTGAATGCTGTTGGGAAAAATTCCACGTTTCCTCTCTGGATCTTGATAAACATTTTATTTTGCTGTATTGTTATGCAGTGTGCTCCAGTTGAGCTCTGCGAGATTGTCTGGCTGTCAAGGTTACCTGTTGAGTTCCTCTTAGCAATCGAGTGCTGCACTGCAGTCAGTTCTGCCGCAGGATGGAGGACAGTCGCTGCCTCTTGTTCACCAAAGAATCAACCCTTTGGAATCAAGGATGTGGCAAAAGCCCTATTCACATGGGATAAGTATCTGGGGACCTCGTGTGATTTAGAAATCACCCCCCCACATCTGAGTTTTGTGTGGCGGGTTCACACTGGATAAGTGAAGCCTGCTTTTATTATTATTATTATTATTATTAAATTACTGACATATCTGTACCCCGAGAGTTGGCTACCCAGAGGCGCGCGGAGGCAGGCCAGGGCGGGGCTGCCGCAACGCACTTGGGTCGGGGTTCCGTAACTTTTTAGGCCAGGTCCAATTGAAATGAATTGTTGACATGAAAAGACATCAAATACAATCGAGGATTAAAAACACAATAATGTCCAGGACTTATTTCCGCTGTGGTCCTCAACACATAACATCAGGATAGGACACTTACAGAGTGTGTGATAATCAATGACATAACAGAAAAGCATTTTTCTTAAATAATAATAATAATAATAAAAAACGGTTACCGGCCCTCTGCTCTATTCCGCTACCCTCTCTAGTAACCAGGCCCTGATTCTCTTTTTGAAATGACTTTAATTTGCCGGTCTAACTTGCCCCTATATAGGCAAAGGTTCCTTTCCCTAACACTGTCTTAAATTTAGGGTTACCGGAGGTGCATACCCTATCCCCGCAGCCGCGGCCCCCACACAGCATCGCCGTCCGCCCTCGGATGAAGCTGCAGGGAGCGCATCAACTCGAGGTACGGAGGTCTCCGGTCGGGCAGTGGTCCAGGCTAGGTTGGTCATAAAACGGGGCGTCCGCAGCCCCCCACCATCCCATATCCATCTTCGCAAGAGGGATGAAAAAGACCTTGAAAAAAGTGATGTACGACCCCGCCAAATCACAGACACGTTGATTCGCACGGGACTAATATTACCACAGGACCTCGGTGTTCGGCAAAATATGGTGGGTCATTTGCGGGGGAATTTTTACTTCACAAATTACAGACATGGCCGATTCGCACAGGGGATTAAGATCACAGACAACCTCCGTAATTATTACAAATTACTAGCGGTCACCAGGTAGTACTAGTCCCGTGCAATAGAGGGCTAAAGACAACACTGTGTGGCTTTAGCTGATGTAAGGTGGGGAACAAACAAACAAACAAACAAACAAAGAGATGAATAATGCACTTTGAAGTTTTAGCAACTTTTGTCATTAAATTCCCATCAGTGCTCTGGAGTCCTGCAGAGAGACGGTGCTGTGTGTTTGATAACCAGCTGCGGTTGATCCTCTCTCTGCTTCTCATCCAGCGCTCTTTACACATGAGTTGAATTAACACATGGTGGGGCGAGGGGGGGGGGGATTTCTTCATCTTCAACAAGTGTGAATAGCACAATTGCTGTTTTTATGAAATCCATGTTGGCTTGAAGATGTTTCTCAGATAATCTCTCTGTCTCATTCTGATTCGATCTCTGCTTTCCATCCAGTCACAATCCACCTGCCAGGCCGACGCAGATTAGCATTTCAAAAAACACATGAGCTGTCTCTGCGTGAAGTGCACGAGGTGACAGACAGCCACAGTATTACTCTCTGCGCTGCTGTCAGTGTCAAAAGCTTTACTCTTCAGAGACGTTCAGAGAGCTGGGAGAGAAAGCTACCAGCAGGTGGAATACGGCATGGACAAGAGAACTTTTATAATAGAGTGAACTTCAGTAGTGTTCAGTGCTCATGGATGTTTTTCTCCTCCCTGCTTTCATTGTTCTTTCATGTTACAATAGAAATAATTTGATGGAAAGAAATACCTAGGTATGAGAGGGAGAAAAAGAAAGAAAGGAGTAAAAAAAATGAATGGAAATGAATCCCTACGGTATAAAAAGTCTCTTGACCAGTGGTTGCCAGACTGCAGTGTACATTTTTCAAACAGGACAAATGTGCTCATGGCGATGATTGGACTATGTTGACCTTGAAGACCTAGCTCCAAGGAACTTATTCCCCGGAGTCCTTATGTTTTCTCGCTCGCAGTTTTCCTTCTATTGGGGTGGCACCTAAATCATGGTTAAAGCTGTTGCTGTGGTCCTGCTCTACGCCCTACTTTGCCCTGCTACGCACTGCTACACCCTGGACTGCTACAACTATTATTTCTAGTCATAGTTGCATTATCTTTATTCTAACTATAATTTCCACTGTTCATCATACCAACTGCTATAATTATGATGAATCACATTTCTCTATATCTGTATATCTGTATCAGTGTCTCTGTGTCCAAACCAGCAGGGACAGATGCCGTCCACCAAGAGCCTGGGTCTGTCCCAGGTTTCTGCCTAAAAGGAAGTTTGTCCTCACCATTCAAGGTATCTTTCTAAAAGGGAGTTTGTCCTCACCACTGTCGCACTAAATGCTAGCTCTTGGGGGAATTGTTAGGTCTTTGTAAATTATAGAGTGTGGTCTAGACATACTCTATCTTTAAAGTGTCTTGAGATAACTTTTTATGATTTGATACTACGAATAAAACTGAATTGAATTGAAGAGGCCACTTGTTAATGCCAACATTTTGTGGTAGAACGATGTTGCCGGAACAAAATTACTCAAGAGCCTGGTTCTGTCCAAGGTTTCTACCTGTTTAAAAGGAAGTTTTTCCTCAACAATGTTGCACCAAAATGATTTCTCTTGGGGGGAATCGTTGGGTCTTTGTAAATTATAAAGTGTGGTCTAGAACTACTCTATCTGTGTTCTGAGATAACTCCTGTTATGATCTGACACTATAAATAAAATGTAATTGAATTGGGGTTAGAAAAACAATGCCTTGGTATTTGGCGGATGTTTGCAGGTGGGGAGGACTCTGACAATGCCAGCACATTTTCACCCAGTTTTCACTTTAACTTTAGCTCTGAGGCTCTACAGCCTCTAAAGAGTGCACACTGTTTCTCCCCCGAAGCCCTGCACATGACAAATGACACGCCAACAAACCACTCTTAAAGAAGTACTCTTCCTAAGGGGCTAATTACAGGTCAAACACTTCCACTTCCACTTAAGCAAACATCCATTAATTACCCTCCTAGCATCAGCCAAACCAATCTAGTCACGATTCCATGCGCCCGGATTAACCGAAATCATTAAAAACAAAGAGTATTTGCAACCTTTCAACATAACAGAGACATTAGTTAGCTGTAGACATCACTTCCACGTTTACATTTTTTTTGAATATTTACATGGATATCAACACTGCATAAGTCCAGCACTGCCAAAACTGTGTGCATTGTTCCTTTTTTGCTTTCCGTATTCTGAGCAGCCAGAGAAGTGGGTCATGGTCTCTGAGTGCAGTGTAAAGTCCTGAGGCGTGGCAGGACTCCCCGGCCTGTTCAGTTCGTCAGGCCTCCCAGTTAAATGAAATACTCCTTTGGGTTTTCAGAGGAGACATTCTGGGAGTCAGTCTGGTTGTTGAAAGGGAAATCTGGGCTGTCTTCCAGTTTGACTTCCTTCACTTCCTGGTTTCGATACGTCTCTTTTCTCCGGTAGAGGAAGCTGGCAGTGATGGCCAGGCCGGTCACAATCACAAAGACCACCGCTGCTATGACACCTGCAAGGTACAGGACATTTACTCTGACATGTTGGGAAATATGTTTGTTTGATTTCTTATCAGGATTAAAATGAAAAGATTGACATACATTGTAGCACAAGTAGTTTATTTATGAAATAACATAAAACAAATGTTATCAATTAATACATTATGATCCATTGTTACCGATAAAGTATATAAGTTGTTAAAATTAGCTCCTTCTTGACATATAACATTAAAGTACCGCTTACATATTAATACATCAATAATATTGATCCAATAATAAAATAACACTGATAGTAGCCACTCTGCATTATGAGCACTTTTACTTTTTGATACTTTTTTTACTTTTTCCCTCCTGTTGTCCTCGGGTCAAATTTGACCCATTTTAAAAAGGATTCTATATCAGAAATGTAGGTTTCTTTTAACCGAATTGTCAATAGAAAATAATGTGGATGGTTGCATACAACGCTCTTCACAAGTACAATGAATAATCAGTTCACAACTTTCATTGAATTTGGGTGTTTTATTGACTGATATAGCATTTGAAAAAGAATTGATAAAAACATTGGAAAAAGTGACAAAAAACTTGGGGGGAAAAAGTGACAAAAACATCAGGAAAAGTGAAAAAAAGGTTCAATTTTAAATTTTGACCCAGAAAATCAAAATGTTGGATGGCCGATGGGAAGACAACACAAAGGTGAAGTACATTTTGATAATTGAAATGTTAAATCCAGGATGTTTACTTGTAATGGCGTATTTTTACACTGTGGTATTGCTACTTTGACGTAATAAAAATAAATTCTTTCACCACTGCTGACAACTACCAGAGCAGAACAGCAGAACATTCTTATCTGTGTGTGTGGAAAGCTGGCTGACACGCCAACTTTCTGCAAAAGAAATCTATCACAGGGGACTTTGGTCACAGGGCTTTGTGAAACTACTGGGATGATTTCTGCCTATCTCTGCCTCCCCTCCCCTTGGGATGGCAGCTCTTTTCGCCCTGCAGTTTGGTTTGTTCTACTAATCTAACTTTAAATGTACAGTGAACAGAATTGAACACATTTGGACCCGGCTGCACTCTTCTGTTCGGACACTTTTCATTCTCACATTTTCATTCTCAGAAAAGGTTTCATTTAATTGCAATCCCAAAATATGGCTGAAATCAATTTTGCACTATATTACTTTGGTTTGCATTTGAAGATAACAGAGCGAAAGCTTCTCAGCCAGCAAGTCATTTTAGCCGAAGTTTGATTAGATTAATTATTGGTCCTTTGTGCACTGAGACACAGAGTCACAGGAATTGAATGGACACTTTTAGAAGAATTTTGACTCTCTCACTTTTCTATCTAGATGCTTAAAGGAACCAATCAATTACTTTGAATCAAACTGGCTGGGCAGAAAAATTTAGCAAACACGTTTTACTTTGGATGGATTTTATTTTTGCCCATCACACCTTTGCTGGCTTTCAGCAGAATAAATTAAATATTGAGTGTGATCTCTGACAGTTAAGAGAAGTCCAATACAAACCCAGTAAAACAAGGTGAAAAGGTTCAGCATACCTCCAATCAGAGCAGAGTCAGTCCTGATGGCATTGACTAAAGGTTGACCTGAACCCACTGAACCAGACTGGTCTACAGCGGAGAAAGAAGACAGGTAGAAGAAATGAAAGGGAAGATGGAAGAGAAGAGAGATTGCACCAAGAGTTAGAAGAGGAGATGTGCAGAAGAACAGCAAAGCAGAAAGGATGTAAAGATGTGGAGAGAAAACATGAAAAGACAATAAGAGCATTCGAGTCAGAATAGAAAAAAGGGAAGAAATACAGAGACAACATCACAGTATCATCATTCAGAGCAGACGGGGAATACGGCAGCAGCTCTCCAAAGGACTCTATTAAGGGAACATGAAGCTGCATGCAAACCAGACACTGAGGAAAGACACTGGCAAATCCCCTCTGTGGTCCAAGTTAATTATCTCATCATGTGCATTGTCATGAGTCTCCTCAACAAGGTGTACATACTTAATGAGCCTATTACACAGTTGGAAATAGCAGCTCCTACCAAGAATAGATACACACACATAAACAAAAGGGAGAAAATGGCACATGTACTGTGGTGTAGGACTGGAAGAATGCCAGAACAATTACTTTCCACCAGTCTTCCCAATCCGTGCTGTAGTAGAGGCCAAAGGATACATTTTAAATTCCTTACAGGCTTATAAACCCAGAGCTGATCTCCTCTCACACTATGGAACCTAAAGACATCCAATGGACCTTTTTCACAGCAGACATGTTGACTTGTCATAGTAGGAAAAGCACAGCTGAAATTGATCACCTTAATGATGGCTCAATTCCATCAAGTGTCCTAGTGAGATATTTCAGTGAGTCAGCATGCACAATACCAGGACCTCTCCTAAGTGGAATGCAGCCATCAGTAATGGTTTAATACCAGGGCCTCTCCTAAGTGGAATGCAGCCATCATTAATGGTTTAATACCAGGGTCTCTCCTAAGTGGAATGCAGCCATCATTAATGGTTTAATACCAGGGTCTCTCCTAAGTGGAATGCAGCCATCATTAATGGTTTAATACCAGGACCTCTCCTAAGTGGAATGCAGCCATCAGTAATGGTTTAATACCAGGGTCTCTCCTAAGTGGAATGCAGCCATCAGTAATGGTTTAATACCAGGACCTCTCCTAAGTGGAATGCAGCCATCAGTAATGGTTTAATACCAGGGTCTCTCCTAAGTGGAATGCAGCCATCAGTAATGGTTTAATACCAGGACCTCTCCTAAGTGGAATGCAGCCATCGGTAATGGTTTTGAATACACCTGTGCTTTTCCTACTATGACATGTCAACACGTCTGCCGTGAAAAAGGTCAATAGTACATTTACTCGGCCCCACAATACTGCACGTTTGTCCAACACATTCTCACTCCCATCGCGTCAAAAAGCCTCTCTCCTTTAGCGTCATATTTAGATGCACTTGGTTGGTACTCTTGGCGTCACTTTTTGACGCTCTGGGTCGGGACGTACATTTAACTGACATGCGGCACAAGAATGAGACAGTTAGGTTTAGGAAAAGATGTTGGGTGGGGTTACAAAATGGATGTTTCAGTGACACGCGGAACAAGAATGGGACATGAATCC
The DNA here is from genome assembly GCF_010015445.1 of Perca fluviatilis. Classification (NCBI taxonomy): domain Eukaryota; kingdom Metazoa; phylum Chordata; class Actinopteri; order Perciformes; family Percidae; genus Perca; species Perca fluviatilis. The sequence goes on along the minus strand of NC_053122.1, from coordinate 37,080,610 downwards.
CGGTCTCTTGGGTGAAAGTCCTGTGTTGTTTGACCCATCCACCCCCCCCCCCAACCAACCTCCTTACGTCTTCCATACTCTTCTCTACTGTTGTCTCTCTTAATACTACATCATCTGACAGCGCCGTGGTCGAGCTGCTGCTCTGCCCGGTGCGCTGAGAGCCACTGACCAAGTGGTCAGTATTTTAGGAGTTGGGAGTGAGGACGGTTTGGTTTGTCCAGTAAAACTAAACCTAACCCCTCCCCCCCCCCCTACCTGACAGGTGGTGTGTGTTCACTGCTGCGTAGGGATTGGCTGACGCCGAGGAGCCGCAGTTGGACTGGACTAAAGGTCCGGTGATGATGACAGGGCTGGTGTCCGGGTGGAGCAGAGCAGCTTTCAGAGGGCTGATGGAGTTAAAGTGGACCACCGAGAGACAACCGGTGAAACCGAGAGACGCCAACCTGGCCATGTCTGGCTCCAAATCATCAGACTCTGGAGAGGGAAGAATGAGAATCTTGAAATAACAAACGGTTCCTGACCAGATGACTTATGTTTACAGTTTTTTCCAACTGCTTACACACGTTTTCAAAACTATATCTCCTTTTTTCAAAACTCTACACACAATTCCCAAAACTGCACACACAAAATGCAAAATGCCTCACATCTCCTTCAAAATGAAACACTGCATTCAAAATACCATAAACACATCTCAAAATGAAGCATTTGCATCAAATGGCAAACACTTTTTTCATAATAGTAAATATATGGATATACCATGTACACACTGTTGTTCTAAATCTAAAGCTCTTTTGTCTTTCATAGGCTATATCTACAATGTTCTAGAGAGAAAGTAGTCTGCTGAAAGTGGTTGAAAAGTGCACTGTAAAAAACAATGTAATGTTACAGTAAAACAGAAAATATGTATTGGGCAAAACATTACGTCTGTAAGAGTAGCCCAGTGTTGTATACAGTAGCATGAAACAAGAAAAAAAAAGTATAAACATATGTAAACCAAAGGTATCATTTTTAGAATAAAGTGTGTGTGTGTGTGTGTGTGTGTGTGTGTGTGTGTGTGTGTGTGTGTTGTGAGTGTTTGTGCGTGCTTGTGTGTGGGCGGGGGGGCAGAATTGCATGCACTTTGTGCACAACAAAGTCTGATTGATTTGTAATGCTAAAATAGTCATTAGATAGTTGCATGCAGTATGGACGCCACTGTAAAGCTACTCAAGATGGGCTTCTCTCCCTGATCTCATCAGAAATGGCTCTCCTTCCTCTTCTTCCCTCCTCCTCCTCCTCCTCCTCGCTGTTATCCCCTGTCTCTTCCTCCTACTCCCCTTACTCTCTGTCTATTGTTGGCATCCATTGTTCCAAACAGGTAATCTGACCTTTGGCCTCTGTATAGGCCTATACTAAAGCAATGATTGGTTAGTGTTCAGTTATGACATAATGTGTTTGCACATGTGAGGAGTGTGTGTGTGTGCCCTGGTAAATAAGTGTAGCATTTTGATTGGTTGTGTTTAGAAATGGATAGCAAGTCACTTCTTGTTAGATTTTTGTGTCTTAGGTAGAGAATTGTGTTTAATGTTTTGAAAAAAGTGTTTTATGCAATTGAAAACTGAGTGAAAGGCTGAGAAATAGCTTATGGTTTTGGAGATTTGCTGTGTAGTTTTGCACTTTGAGTGAGAGGTTTCAAAAATCGTGTGACATGAAAAGATTTTGTGTGTAAGCAGTTGGAAAAAACTGTAATAAAAATATGATTTGACCACCCTCAAATTGGAAATCATGACTTTTTGTTCCAAAAGCCACTACAAAACTGCTCTAGAAGAAGCATCCTTATAATATTTAGCCATTTACAGTACAGGCAAGAAAGAAATGCCTTTCTGAACAAAGAAATGACACTTTGAATGGGACTGCCTGTGTGTGCATCTGTATGTGTGCCATTGTATTAGCCCTCGAGACCGTGCCTCATTTGGCAAACATGGAACAAGTTTAAGCGGCACGTCATCGGCAGCAGCTGCTGCGTTTTGCAGTCCATTACACCGTGTAGAACTTGAGTGCGGAAGTCGAAAGAAAACCTGAAGACTTGAAGCCCAAAAATATGTTGCAGCACTTAACTTTAAGTCCCCCTATTTTGCATTTACATGCAGTATATTAACATTTAAAACACACTATAATGCAGCTGTGGGCAGATATTAGTGTTTATTAATGTATTTGTCAACTATAACTTCTCCTGTGTGCACCCATACTGTTAGTGGAGGCTGAGGCACACTTATAATAATGTATAAGATGTCTTAAAACACATAAAAATGTCCTTAATTCAGCATTCAACTGCATTACAGTGTGTTGTAAATGCTAAATAGGGGAAATAAAGTAGTTTCTATGTTTTTCCAGAATCAGGTGACAAATAGGCTTATTCGCCTTCTTTTTTTTTTCTTATTTGCTTTCTTGCCGAGAGGTAGATGAGAAGATTACTAATGCTATTACTTTAGCTTAACACAAAGATTGGAAACAGAGGCTGTAGTCTCTAAACCAGTGGGGGGAGTCGATCAATACAAATCATGGCATACACTGACAGGGTCTTTGACTTCCCTGTTATCAGAGCAGCACAATCGTGGCAGCACATTGACTCTAATGATTAGCACACACATACACACACACACACACACACACACACACACACACACACACACACACACACACACACACACACACACACACACACACACACACACACACACACACACACACACACACCCTCATTACAGCAGACAATAATTCAGCTTCCAGTCTGCAGCTATCACTCCTTGAGACTGATGTGCGCTCTCCCCCCTATCTGTCCATTTGATGGACTTCAATCTCTCCATCATTCACCTCCGCTCCTCCACAGCACTATAAACAGCAGCTGTGAAAGGCGACATTTCCCGTCGTGAGCAGCTGCATCAGTGTCTGTTCACATGACGGAGAGGTGACTGTGTTTTTTTACCGGGACACATCTGCATGTTGATGAGAGCAACAGGAAACATTCCTGCAGCCTCTACGCTTCTTTCAGCAGACACACTCCTTACTCCCCCTCCCCTCCCCCCCCGCCCTGTGTTCCTTCTGGGTCCATTAGTTAAGCTGATGGATGACAGGGTTGGCAGGAAACGACAGAAAATCCACTTTCCTGCTGCTTTTCCGATCCTGATCTGACTCTTGGCCTCCTCTGGTTTGACAGAAGGGAGGACCGGTCACATACTGACATGACGGGGTTAAAACACACTGGAGCTTTACATCCAAAAGAACATAAGATCTTGGAGGATCTGAATTAGTTACTCCCTAAGATATGTGGCGTGCATGTTTGCTCTGACACATGGATTTTGTAGTCCATCCAAAGGAGAATAAATAGTTGAAAGCAATACAGAATTCCTGACAGCCTTACTGCAATATATTCCATTATGTTTTATATTTGGATTGTAATCTGTTTCTCTTTAACTAAAGATATTTGCAGCATACATTGATTCAGAAAAAGGTAGAAATAGGTCAATAAATCATTTTAATTACTTTGCTGTTATTGGAATAAATAACACTTAAAAAAATCTTTTTTAGAAAATATCTCAACATAAATCTCACACAAAACTGAAAAAAAGCTGTTACTGCAATTTTGTTAATTTCACAGGAAAAAACACTTATTATTAGACGAGGAGCCTAGGATAAAAACAATGAAGTTACTGTCTGTGTCTGACCTGGGCTGGCACATGTTCACGTTAAAAAGCGTGTGCGCGCACAAGCACTACGGTCACACGCAAAATCTGGTCACCCTAAGTAAAGGGCCACTTGAATAAAACCGAGCACAGAAATCATAAACAAATCAGAACACTTTTAGATACATTTTGTATCCGTGCCAAATCAATCATTCTCTTATGGTCATTATTTGATATTACTTGATGCATGCCTCAGATTAAAGTTATTTCTTTTATCAGAGAGGTGTGACTGCAGCATCCGACCTCTCAGCCCCTGGTGTTATTAACATCTTATATATCTGTCCATCTCTGATGGAGCTTCTTAAAGGTGGACCTTGTGTGGGAATTTCTCCCATCAGATTGAGATCATATATCACAATCAACTTTCTCGCACCACGCAGTTCAAAGTAGGTATCACAGCTACGGTAGCCTTCACGCTTCAAAAAGCCGATCTCTTGCTCTTTTCAATCTCCTTTTTCTGGGCGAAGAAGAAGAAGACTCCTGTTCCTGAAATTCTGATTTTGAATACGTGTGGTCCTCCATGTTTCTACGATACCCATTAGCAGCATTAGCAGCTCCTGAGAGTTTATCATGTGACAGAGAAAACGTGAAAGGTGGAGCAGTATGTCCTGTATGTCTCTTACCGGCTAACGTATTTCAAGATGGAGCATGAATATGGAGCGTTTACCCCAGTTCATGCAAACGCTAATGTAAAATTTCAAGCCAAAAGGAATACTTGGAATTGATGGTGGTGGTAAATATTCATGAAAAAGGACAAGTTGGTGAACGGGCAACACAGATTTAGAGAATGAACAACTAAACATGTTACACACTGGGCCTTTAAAGAGAACATGAATAAGTCATGATGGAGCCAGTTACTGTCTCTCACCAACTCTTTTACAGATCCAGGACTACACACACAGGAGATGTGGTCTAACCCTTCCAGAGGCCCAGACTCAACATCTGTGCATGGGATTTACAGGAAAGCATACTCCTGCTTTAACTTGACCCTGCACTCATTTACTTATGCTAAACATATCGAGCCAAGAAATCTAGACCACCCTAGCGGCAGCAAATGTAATTTGCAGCCAGGGTCGTCTAGCAACTCTCCGCTGGCTTGCGAGCTGGAAAAACCAAACTCTGGCCGGGCCAATCACATCGTGTATAGAGTCGGTGGGCGGGCTTAACATAATGACGGCAAAGTTGCGACGATTCCGCGTGAATTCCCCGCTACTTGAAAACGAAGATGGCTGCTGCTGCTGGCTAACAGCGGTCTTTGGAATCGGCTTTGACTGCGACTCTGGAAGACTTGGAGTTCAGCTTTTCTTTGAGAAAAGACCAAAGAACGGCACTGAAGTCATTCTTAAAAAAGGAAGATGTGTTGGGAGTTTTGCCGACCGGATACGGCAAAAGTTGAATCTATCAACTAGCGTTGCTCTGGTTGGTTGTAGCGCTATCCTACTGCGTGCAGAGGGGATTTGAAAGACATCCGTTTATCCCGCCCCTCGGATTGAGCCCTACCAATGGTGAGTTCCCAGACCCAACATCTGGATGTGGGTCTGGCTTGTCAGGCTAAAACATATCCATACTTGCTAAAGCTTGTAGAAGGTGTCCAATAATGTTTCTCTTTTATTTTTTAATCATCTCTCCTAGTTAGTATAGAGAGCGAAAGGTGCCACACATGATATTTACAACAACTAATCAACTATGCATCATGGTTTTCTAGATTTCTTTTGACAGTGAACTTGAAACCAGCATAATTGGAGCAAAGTATGAATGTTATGTCATGAGATTTTTGTCTGGATTTGCAGATTATTATTTTGCATTATTGATTTATAAGATTTTCACCCATTTAAAAAACATATCAACACTGATAAATGAATGGATTTCTTTCAATATAAACTCAACAACAATGTTACTGTATAGTGTTCATTAACTAAAAACTATTAACATGGCAGAGGCACTTACATTCTGGACATACCAGAAAATTAATGATTCTGAACACAACTTTTGTCACAAGTAGAAAATGTACTTAATTAACTTATACAAGCTACCATGTCTGCTTTAGCCATAGAAGTAGCAACAACACACTTATATCATTGGTAGTATGTTTTGTAGCTGGCTATCCTTATAATATTTAGGAATTTACAGTACAGGCAAGAAAGAAATGCCTTTCTAAACAAAGAAATGCCACTTTGAATTTGATCCCGATATTTCATCTTTTTTCTCTCTCTTAGCAGTTTACTGTGTGGTCCAGTTTAGATTAGACATAACAGAAGGAGCTAAACTTCAGTGTCTGCAGCGCTTGGAACTGCTCTGCTCAGACTGTGAACTCTTCTGAAATGAAATATAAACATAATGCAATGCTAAACTTCATGCCAAAGCAGGTCTTACATTTTGCTGTAGACTTCTTTTTCAGATAACAATGAATCATATTTAATATCCATTTGGTGCTGAAACTGTGCATCAGATGAGGTCAAACATCTTAAAGCTGTTAATTAGATGAGTGTAGGTCCGAGTGCTCTCTAAATAGCAAGGCCTTGTCTCTGCTTTTACTGCCTCCTCACTTACCGTGCACTCTGCCCAACACCAACGTCTTGATGGCGCTGAATTCTCCGTCAGATGTCAGGTTGAAGTCTTCTCTGGCGTTTTGGTCGATCTGTAAGAGGAGAATTTTTTAGTTGAATTTGCGTTTGAAAATGTCTAACTTTGGAGACTCCTAGCAGTAGATATCTTTTATGCAAATATTACATTTTGGCCTGAGGATGCCAGGATGGGGGTTCAACCTGTATATGTGCTAGAAATATTTAGACTTATGTTTTGGGGACCAAAACACACCCAGTGCAACGTAAACAGTTGTTGAGATATATTTCTCCAGACTAAACTGTCACCTTCTGCCTTTAGAGTATGTTTCCAGAGATATAATAATTATATAAGAACATGATAATTCAGTATGATATAAACTGATAACATGAGATGCACCTTACATTTCACTGGAGCCTCACCCATGCAAGGCCAGGTCAGCTTGTATTTCCTGTTAGGGGGTTGATAATTATACAGACATCCAGGCTGTTGCCTGTTAAACTCATATATCACCTGGGGCTGTTGTTAACAAGATAAGACATTCAGAAGATAAAGATGCTGCCCTGCCGTAGCTGCATCCAGGACGGTGAAGTGCTGATGGGGGCTTTATCATAGAGATGAATATCACAATATTGCACCAGAGTACACGCTTGCAGTCGATGGGACTGCCTGTGTGTGCATCTGTATGTGTGCCATTGTATTGGCCCTTGAGACCGTGCCTCATTTGGCAAACATGGAACAAGGTTAAGCAGCACATCATCGGCAGCAGCTGCTGCGTTTTGCAGTCCATTACACCGTGTAGAACTTGAGTGCGTAAGTCGAAAGAAAACCTGAAGACTTGAAGCGCAAAAAGATGTTGCAGCACTTAACTTTAAAGGACAATTCCGGCGCAGAATGAACCTAGGGGTTAATAAGACATGGGTACCGAGTCAACCGTTCTCTGGGATATGTTTTCATGCTAATCGTATCATCGCATGTGACCAGTTTTATCACAAACAGCTTATTAGCTTATAAAGCTAGTTGGGGCATGTTAAAGTAAAAAGAAATCTCTATTTCTACACCACTAATGAGGCTTGAAATAGCACCACACTTCCACGGTAGCATAATTAGGGTCCCTACAGGTAAACTGAAGCATTGAGAACTTTGTAAGCGTACAGACAGTTTAGTAAAAAGATAGTTTATATAGACAGTACCATACGGTGTACAGGCAGGCACCATCTTGGTAAAACAGTCATGACATAGGGCCGTGCTTGAACTATTTTATTGGTTACTGGTTACACGGCGTTCGTCGTTCGCCGGAATTGTCCTTTAAGTGCCCCTATTTAGCATTTACAGTATATGCAGTATATTAACATTTAATACACACTATAATGTAGCTGTGGGCAGATATTAGTGTTTATTAATATATTTGTATATATAACTTCTCCTGTGTGCATACATACTGTTAGTGGAGGCTGAGGCACACTTATAATAATTTATAAGATGTCTTAAAATGCATAAAAATGTCCTTATTTCAGCATTCAACTGCATTACAGTGTGTTGTAAATGCTAAATAGGGCAGCTTAAAGTAAAGTGTTACCAAAGTGGCTGTTGCAGGCCATTACGATGCTACTCTGCGGCTGGTGTAGGCAGATATTTTGATAAAAAATAAGTGTATTGGCCCAGTCAGACATGACTGAAACATGTAGTTACAAGGCGTTAGACTGGTCTCATGCTGACAGAAAACATTTCCCATTCGAGAAATAGGCAGTAGGCAGTACTGCAATAAGCAGACACATCTCTATAGTCCATCCCAGAGATCCTATGAAATGTCCTTCAACCTGCATTGAGTAATATTTTTGATATCTCAACTGAATGAATTGACTCTGTGTAATGTGAAACCAAGATGACTGAGAATTAACATCCAACTCTGCAGCTTTACAGAGATTTTAAAGGTTCCGTATTGTAAAAAGTGAGATTTCCATGTCTTTTATATTATAAAGCAGGTCAAAGTGCTGTATAAATACTGTGAAAGTATCAAAACGCTCAATCCACAGAGAAATGCACACAGCCAGGATTCAGAAAATGTGCCTTTAACCCTCCTGTTGTCCTGGGGTCAAATTTGACCCGTTTTCAAAGTTTCTACATCAGAAATTTGGGAATTCTGGGAGCCCAGGTAGCTCAGTTGGTAGAGTGGGCGCCCATATATAGAGGTTTAATCCTTGAAGCAGTGGGCCCGGGTTTGACTCCACCCTGCGGTGCTTTGCTGCATATCATTCCCCTCTCTCTCCCCTTTCATGGCTTCAGCTGTCCTGTCAAAAATAAAGGCCTAAAATGCCCAAAACATAATCTAAAAAAAATGTTTGCCCAAAAATAACATGCGTTGTTCCATACAACGCTCTTCTCGAGTAAAATGAAGGGTCAGATCACTACTTTCATAGAATTTGGGGTGTTTTATAAAATTTTATAGCATTTGAAAAAACAATGAAATGGTTTCTAAACAGTATCCTGAATAAACTTTGACAGTTATTATCCACTCAACTGTAACTATTTGTCGAAATAATTCACAATTTCACCTTCTTCTTTTTTTAATTCAAAAATGAGGTATAATTTCATATAAATGAGGTTCATTCACCATGAATTACATTTCTTTTGTAAAACTAGTGGTAATAAGTTGATGATAGTGGTGAATCTGGTGGTAGTGAAAAAAGTGCAGGAAAAGCAACAAAAAAAGAGTTACAAACCTCAAAAAAAGAATAATTGTTGTTATTAATGTAATAATTGGTTGTGATGTCACAACTATACTAGGCTATACAGTATATAGAGAGTGCCACTACAGTGCCGTTACATGCTGAGAGCTCATGCTCAGAGCAGACTGGGCTTTTTTATTCTGGGAGTAGGGCTTAAAGACACAGGCACTAAAACAGAGTATTTCAGACAGAGGGTGAATACAGTTATATTCAGGCAGGCAGTATGAGCAAAATTATGTGTTTTTGGAACATAATGCATTTTAACATGTTAACCTGAAAATTAGCATAATATGTCCCATTTAGGTGTCTTTTAGCTCATTGTTTTGCCTTTAAAGCACATTTAATGTATGGTTGAGTCTCATGGTTCTCCCCAGCCTCCGCATATAACACAGTAGCTGGCTGTTTCCTCAAATTAGCTCAGACAATTCAAGTTGATGCTTCCTGGCCAGCACCAGACAGCGGACAGACAAAGTTAGTGTGCAGCTGGTGAAGAAAGAGGAACATGTTGAACAGCAGGAGACCAAAGCGAAGCAAGGAGGAGAGTAAATATTGGACTAATATTGGTCAGATGTCCAGAAACAAGACCCCAAAGGGATTTTCTTGCGGCTCTGTGTCTGCTGGATGTGTGCGTAGCCTACTGTTTGGTTTGCTAAGGTGTTTCGCATTGCTAGACCTTCCTCCACAGCGCTGTGGAGGAAGGTCTGGCTGGTCCACACAGCATTCTGGGATGGGAGAAAAACATGCTCCAGTTTATTGCCATTTCTTTAAAGCAATCATAATGGTCTTGGGCGGTGCTAAGCGCCAAACAGAGCCATGGTGCCTCTGAAAATAGTCTTGGGAAGGAACTTGTTTTGGTGGAACGTGTACGTTCAAAAGTAGTTTTAGTCGTGCAACAGAAAACGTGGAGTGGACAGATAGTCTAGCTAGCTGTCTGGATTTACCCTGCAGAGATCTGAGGAGCAGTTAACCATAGTCCTCACAAATCCACCGGAGGTTAGAACGCCAACACAAAGAAAGAGGAAGATGACGGACATCCGGACGAAGAGAGTGAAACTTCTGGAAAGAATCCCAGAAGTGAAACGTCGTGGATGTAGACTAAGGTGTTAGCTACAAGGACTGGATGAAGGGATGAGGTTACCTGCACAGACACAGAGTCCGTCAGTCTCCTGATGGTAACAGTGTGCAGTTGTCCGTTGGCCAGGCTCTTCACTCTGCTCCTCAACACTTCAGCGTCTCGGCTGCCGTCCAGCTTGTATCTCACCTCCAGCACATCTTCACACACACACACACACACACACACACACACACACACACACACACACACACACACACACACACACACACACACACATCAAACCATGGGCTTACGTTTTAGATCTCACAAAAAAGTTCACCTTCAGAGCTATACACCTAAAATATTAGCATTTCAAACGTTAGTTCTAAGTGAAGTTTTATTTTTTCTAAAATGTTGGCCTCATCATGTCCTGTAATCTTTAAATCTTTCTAACAGGGTAAAAATATATTTACAGTTTTTTTTTATTGCTAGACGACAGTGGGCAGTGAACAAATACTGTATATACAGTATAAAGGGAATGCTCCTAAAGCCTTTTTTGGAAATAAAGAAACACCAAATAAGAATTAACAGTTATACATTGTACCGTTTGAGAGAAACAGTGAACAGGTAAAAGAGCAGAGATACCAAGATGTCCAGGTCAGGTGTCTGAGGTTACATACACAGCTATAAAAAATGTGAAAAACACTTCCTTTACTATAGTAAAACTGCTCACTTTTCACAAAGTAATGGAGGTGTAAGAGAAAGCATCCAATTTGTTGATAAAAAAACCCTGTAACACTATTAGGTACCTTTAGTTTGTAACATTTCCAGGAATTACATAAATTACTGCAGACAATATATATATATATATAATATATATATATATATATATATATATATATATATATATATATATATATATTTACTGTAGGTAAGCAAACCTCAAAACTTGTATAAAATAATAATAATGTTTTGGGAGTGTGTGTTGGGGGAGGAGAGGGGGTAAACATTAACACATTTCAAACTAGAGATGAGTCAAGTTATTGGTTGCATTGGAAGCAGGACGTTATACATCCTATTACAGTGATGATAACATAAAATTAGACAATGCACAGGCAATTTATTGATATCCCTGTAGTTGTGGTCTTGATCGGTCTTGAAATAAAATCCAGAGTCCTCTTCATCTGAGACTGAGACGGCATGAAGTAAAATTGCGATCGATACCAAGACGAGACAGAGACCTTGAAAAAGTGGTTTCGAGACCGGTCTTAAAGGAGAATTCTGGTCGATTTCAACCCGTAGGTCTGTTGTTTGTAAATCTGGAGTGCTGTCAGTAGCGAGAAAAAGGAAAATAATCAGTGTTGCCTACACTGTGTTATCCTCCTGCTAGCGTTAGCACCCAGGCGACTAAAACGGGGCAGGTTTTAAATTTAGGGGCCGTCTACAAACTACAACACCGAAAAGAGATACAACAAAAATATTTATTAATTCAATTATTAAATAATGTAGTGTCTCCAAACTTACCTCAACTATAACTGCTAGTTGTACTACAGCGCTTACTTAAAAAAAAATTTGAAAATATTTTTGAATCTCTGAAGTATTATCATCCTATTGTATCTGACCATTCTATATAACTTGTATTTAAGCTTTACCTGAACATTTATGACTGGTACCTAAGATTCGACAGGAGAACTCAGATGCACTTTACCCTACTTTCAGAGGACACCTCGCTGGAAACATCTGGAATGTGTTATCAGTGGGGCCCCCAAGATAGAAATGTCTTTGTTGAAAATAAGGCCAGTTGGCTTGTAGGCATTGGTCAATTATTGATCCCACACAATTTATGAAGTCTAGATATGTGTCCTTTACACAAAGAACCTCAGAGTGACTATTGGAGAATTGGGAAACTGTCGCTCTCCAGCTCTGCAGAGCTTGTAAATTGATGCTGAATTCTTTGATGTAAATAAACCTTTATAATCAAGGACGGTGTTGGCGGATTCCTCTCCACACAGCATTACACCATTGCTATAAAATACACCACATCTCTTTTCTGTGTTTTTAGTTTGTAGACAGTCCCTAAGTCTTGCCGTCTCAACACACACTAAACAGAGGTATGAATTAGCACAACTTTTATGCATTTCTTTCACATCTACTGCAGTCAGATTCACTGTGTTCACTCGGAAGGAATCCCTTCACATGAGTAGGCACTTGTAATGACATCTCCAACATGTTAAGAGGCTAAAAGCACATTTAAAACTTGCCCGGTTTCAATCTCCAGGGCTCAGTTTTTCAAAATATGTAATCTGGATCAAATTGATCCGGGTTTGGAAATCCCATGTTTTGCTATCCAGGATCACCTGATCCATCTTATTTTTTGCCAGTTTAGCAAGGAATATTGGATTACATAACTGTGATCCAAATACCAAATTTCAGGATTACCAAATCCTGTTTACCAGAGCCTTAAATGGAACCAACAGTGTAGCCTATAGGCTCAGCAAAGAACAACAGGTAGGCAAAATATCGGTGGCCACAAATAGCCATTGTTTGTTTTAATTTTAAGAAATGGAAACACTCTAATAAACAGAAACATTTTACATTCATTATTTGTTATAATGTTAAATAACAAAACAAAAGCAATACTATCCAATAGTCCATATCTCATTAGATGTGACATGCTTCATATATGCTTTAAATATGAAGAAATGTATATATCATCAGTAAACCTTTATTTTATGATCATTCACATAAAAAAAAATAAACTCTCTCATTTTATTTGGTTCGAAAAATCACAACTGAATCCACCCTTCTGATGGGATCAGGATAATCCTGTTTTTAGGATCAAATAGATTCCAAACCAAGTTCAAAGTTTTGAAAAACCCAAAGGCCAGGATTGATCCAGATCAAATGTAAAATGGGATTACATGATCTGATTTTAGTTCAGAATCCCTCTTTTGCTTTTGAAAAACCCATTTCCAAGATTTGATCCAATCCGTGATCAGAAATCTCACTGGATTACTTTTGAAAAACTGGGCCCTGGGTGCTAACGCTAGCAGGAGGATAACGCGATGTAGGCAACACCGATTTTTACAATTTTTCTTGCTACTGACAGCACTCCAAATTTACAAACAACAGAGCTACATGTTGAAATCGACCGGAATTCTCCTTTAAGACCAATGCTGATCTCGAGTACTACAACACTGGCATACTACACACTATATTAGTGTAAAAAAGCATAACAAAGTTGTATGTGAAGGACTAATGAGTTATTGTAGGAGGACCTCCAGCTACCAGCTTAAGCTCTTATAACACATTTATTGTTGAAAATACACGTTAGTAGTAGAGTAGAGAGGTTGTGTTTGGGCTGAGGAGGTGTAAGTGAAGTCGAGGGTAAAAATAAATGAGCCATCTCAGGGGCAAACAAGAGAAAGCTCTCAGGGATTTAATTGGAAACTTCAGTTTAAGTGCATTTAACTGAAGACTCCACTGTCAGCATGAAAACCTTTAATGCCCTTGCTGTCCATCAGCTTTCTCTGAGTCATTAACAACAGAAAGAACCCATTTACATCTAATCTGGCAGCAAAGTGCCAATACTGTGACTCCTGGATGATGAAAATGTCATTTTAAATTCAAAGTGCCTCCTACTACTCCTAAAACTCACAACATAATTATTTTACACAAAAGTTAATAAGACTCAAGCAAGTCTTCTTCTGTTTCCTTCAGCAGAACACTGACCTGCCACCCATTAGCAGCCCACCACACTTTTATTCCCCCCCAGCATCACTCATCAGGTCTCAGTGATGAGACCAGCGAACACATTCTCTTCAGCCTGAGACAAAAAAACATAATAGCCGGCCCGGCTGGACAGATTAAAAGGCAGTAGAGGCTGACGGGGTGTGAATCCAGACAGAGGAAAGATCTGACACATCTTGATCTGGTAAAGCTGCAGAGCACAACAGAGGAGGAGGAGGAGGAGGAGAGAGGGAGGAAGAAGGACAGGAGGAGAGGACGATATCAGGAGAAAATGATAGGACTCAGAGGGGAAGCGAGGTGAGATGAGCGGCTGGGAGGAGATAGGAACAGAGAAAAGTAATTGAAAAAAGTTCAGGGAGGAAGACAAAGAGCCGGAAAAGAAACTCTCTTCAATAAGACAGTCTTTAAGACAGGATTTGGTCAATGACAACCTTGAAGCTGTATGGATTGATATTTTACTTCCAAAAAGCAAACCAATATTGTTTGGTGTTGTTTATAGGCCTCCAAATCAGAATGACTTCATCCAATCCTTGGAAAGCGTATTTGCAGGTTGCCAGGATTTTTTACACCGGGAAGTCATCTTAATGGCAGATAATAATATTGATGTTTTTAATATAGAAGGGCCAATGTTCAATGGCTTTTGTGATTTCCTGAAAATGCATGGTCTAACCCAATTAATTAATGCTCCAACCAGAATAACGGAACATAGCCAAACTGCTATTGACCATATCATGGTATCTGACACATGTAAAATCCTACAAAGTGGTGTCATTGTGTATGGAATTAGTGACCATTTTTTAACTTACTGTACCAGGAAAGTTAAGAGGGCTCAGATTAAATGTCATAAATCTGTGAAGAGTAGAAGTTTAAAAGGGTACGATGTCAACCAATTTCAGAACATACTAAATAATATTAACTGGTTGGAAATTACCAACATATGTGACGTTGATATAGCATGGGATCGCTTTCAATCTATTTTCTTGGAAGTACTTGACAAGATAGCTCCATTAAAAGAGACCAGGATTAAACAGAGATCTCAACTTTGGATAAACAATGATATCATGGACACTATTTACTTGAGGAATACAATTTTAAGTGAGTTTAAAAAAACAAAACTGCCAGCGCTTTTTAATGAATATAAAATACTTAGAAATAAGGTACAGCGAATGGTGGATAAGGCGAAAAAGGACTTTTTTATGTCTAAAATTGAGGAGCATAAAAAGGATCCCAAGAAATTGTGGGCAACTCTTAGGCCTTTGGGAACGAAAGAGAACCCTAAGCAAAAACCAGGTAAAATCGGCCTAGATATTAATGGGTCCATATTGTATGATAAAAAATTGGTCGCAGATACTTTTAATAATTTCTTCACAACAATTGCAAAAAATCTGGTGCAGAAGCTTCCATCTACTTCGGGTGTTTTTAGTGATCCACAGAGGGTACATAAGTTTTATGAAGAAAAGGGAGTTCGGCCAAACACGTTTTTTTTCAAACAAGTAACAGAGGAGCTAGTACTTGAAAAACTTAAAGGCCTGAATCCTTCTAAGGCTACTGGTCTTGACAACTGCGCTCCCAGATTTCTAAGAGATGCTGCTGAAAAAATCACTCCTGTCATAACCTATCTTATTAATTTATCCATTGAAAAAAACCATTTTCCAAATAAATTTAAGGTGGCAAGAGTGATACCTTTATATAAAAAGGGGCCTAAATCTGATCCTGGAAATTTCCGCCCTGTATCTATCCTGAGTTCAATATCAAAAATTGTTGAAAGGATAATTTATGATCAAATAGACAGTTATCTAGCAGAGCAGAACCTTTTATTTGACTTTCAATCAGGCTTTAGAAAAGCCCATTCCACTGATACCTGTCTGCTTTACCTTTCAGATTTTATTAGGAAAGAGGTAGATAAGGGGAACTTTTGTGGCATGGTGTTAATGGACCTTCAAAAAGCCTTTGATACGGTTCACTATGATATCCTTTTAAACAAACTTAAAGCTCTGGGATTTTCTTGTACTTCTCTGCAGTGGGTGAGGTCATACCTGGTTGGCAGAGAACAGGTGGTAGATGTGGAAGGGACTTTGTCCTCACCACTTAAATTAACGTGTGGTGTTCCCCAGGGGAGCATTTTGGGTCCTCTCTTTTTTCTGTTATATGTTAATGATATGTCGTCTGCTATAACTTGTAATTTATTTTTATTTGCAGATGACTCAGCTATTTTAGTCTCTCATAAAGAGAAATCAGAGGTGGAAAGGTTGCTTAGTTTAGAGCTCCTTAACCTCAGTGTTTGGTTAACAGACAACAAGCTATCTCTCCATCTGGGCAAAACAGAGTCGATTCTTTTTGGGTCCAGAGTTAAACTGAAAAAGTCTATGGGGTTTAGGGTAGTAGTAGATGATGTTGAAATTACGGCCAAGGAAGCGGTCACTTACTTAGGCTGTATACTGGATAACAAACTATCAGGGGAGTTTATGGCCCGAAAAGTTATCTCAAAGGTAAGCCAAAGGACTAAGTTCCTGGCAAGAATATCCAGCCTCTTAGATAGTAACACCTTGAAAATCGTGGCTGATGCCCTTGTTCAATGCCATCTCGACTATGCCTGTACATCTTGGTATACAGGCATTACTACAACCTCAAAGACAAGCTACAGATCTGTCAAAATAAACTGATCAGAGTGGTTCTTAAACTCCATCCTAGAACTCATCTTCTCCCTGACCATTTCTCCAGTCTTAGGTGGCTCAGAGTGGAGGAGAGAGTCTCTCAACTTAAACTGTGTTTAGTATATAAGATAAGAAATAACCTGGCACCCAAGTATTTATGTAATTACTTCTCAAAAATTAGTGATGTGCATTGCTATTCCACCAGGGGGAGTTCCACAGATTACAGGCCCTCCTGTTTTAAGAGCTGTATGGGAAAGTACTCTTTCCTATACTCGGCAGCTGTCTTGTGGAATGGTTTACCTTCCAACCTTAAATTGTTAAGCTCCTCCTACTTTCATTTTAAATCTTCAACAAAAAAATGGTTATCAAGTCCATAAACAAACTTAAAAGATCCTTGAAGTACTAGGAATTGTACTGTTGTTTGTACTGTTTTGTCTGTTTAGATGTCCCTGTCCCTGTTTTTTATTGTGTTTTAGATGTTTTATTTGTCTGTTTTGATTAATAGTTGACCGCTTTCCCCTTTGTCCTCAGTGTTTTTAGTCCATGTGTTGTATTCCCCTTCCGTTTTAAGGACCACAATGGAAACAAGCCTTTGGGCTTTATTGTGTTTTTATCCTTTTGAACACCTCTTGTTGATTGTTGTTCAATAAAGTTTTCATTCATTCAATACACTCGTACTCTCAGAGGTTTGAAAAATGTGGATAAAAACAAGAGAATGAGGGAAAGAAAAGGGGACTAATTAGAGTTAAGATAAGATTTGAGGCACAGTGGATTGAAGATAAAGGAAGGAGAAAGAAACTTGTGGATAAGGAGAAGAAAGAAACTTCAGTACAAACGTCTTATCTCCAGCTTTGAATAATCTTGTTCAAAAAGAATTCAAATAAATGAGACACATAAGGGAGAACAAAAAAACTGGGGAGGAGGCCATTAACAAGGAAGAAGATTTAAATCAAAACAAGACACTCCCCCTCAAGCTTGCCACAAGAACAAACTCTTTCAAAATAAAAGCCTCTGTTGTGAATTGTAATCCCCTGTATTTGCCTACTAGATCTAACTGCTATTGCTAATGTTTCAACAGCTAGTATTAACAGAAGTGGTGATAGAGGTGAACCTTGGGGGCAACCTCGTAATACTGAAGGGCTCAGACATTCATTCAGTACCTCAGGCACAGGGTTGGGATGTAATATTTTGATCCAGTTACGGAAGGTATTTCCAAAACCAAACCAAGCTATAATGTCAAAGATTTAAGTCCACTGTGTCTTTTTCGGCAGTACAGTACATTAAGAATGCGCCTTAAATTATGGAATCTTTGCCTTCCCTATACAAATCCATTTTGGTCATCCCCCACAAAACTTGGAAGCACACCCTCTAGCCTTTTAAAATAAAAGCCTCCTCACCGTGCTTGTTGATGACCAGGGACAGGTACTCTCTGTAGTGGGAGCTGACGTAGAGCAACAGAGCCGGACTCTGGTTGGTCCTGAAGCTCAGCGAGATGTTCTCTCCTCTCAGCGTCATGTCGGAGTAGATGGAGGACGGCAGAGAGCTGCTGTTCCCGCTCAACTCGTACGGATTCTCCTTGAAGGTGTAGCTGACGGACGTCTCCGACTTGAAGCTGGCCGACACCTCTGCGGGAAGATGTATGTGGACTTTAAGCTGTGACTGATTGTTGATATACACCTTGCAGGGTTTTTCTCACTCAGAATCAACCTTTGCGGGGCGACTACGCACGGCAGTAAGCATGGTCAGACAGCGTACAGTAAAGGCAATGAGTCTGCGTTACCTTATTTGACAGAAATCAATGCATTTTCCTGTTATTTCTGACAAATTTCTGATTTGATAATTTGTGCTGGTGATTTACCTTTGGAGCTGGCTAAAACTCTCCTTGGGGGGGCACCACAAATTCCTCTATGCAGTAAAAACCCTGCCTTGGTGTTGTGACAATCAAACTTAAGATAAGCATGTATCAATTGAAACTCTGTAATATCTTCACTCCAGATGAGTGGCCAGATAAGGCCAGCGCCTTACCCTTAAGGCCACTGTGGCTCAGCAATGACCATTATGTCATCCTGATTAGCAACTCCTAACCTCTCGCTCCGAAAACCAGTATCAACCTTGGGTGCATCTCATGTCCCTTATTTAATAATAGCTCCTTGCTCCTCGGCCCTCTGCTGAACCAGATGTTGTTCTGTCCCTCCTCAGTGAAGGCCGTCTCAAAGCTGTTATTCCTGCCCCGAGGGCCGAGGAGGGGTCATTGAGGAGCTATAGGCGAGGATACACGAGAGCAATCGTGCAGCTGAAAGGGTTGCTAAGTCCGCCCCAATAGCTAACAAATTCCTGTGACGCTTCAGAGGAAAGGATGTCGCATCCCTCTACAACACATTTCCAGGTTGCCTCTCTCCTCCCATGAAGTGAGGCAGGTGGAGGAGTCGGGTCTCCTTGAGGGACGTGATAGACATGGATGTATCTCTACCATGCACAATGCAAATCAAAGTTTCAAAAGACGCATGTTAGTTTGTTACCATAATGCATACGTTCTGCCTCGTACAACAGTTGTGTCCTTAACTGATATATTCCATATATGGGTCCAATTAATTTCATTTTGTAACCAGGATGGCCGAGTGGTTAAGGTGTTGGACTTAAGATCCAATGGGCAAAAGCCCCCGTGGGTTTGACCCCCACTTCTGGTAGTCTACCTTGTCCTTTGCAAAAGGTTCAAGGAAAGATACCTTGTGTACCCTTGTATGTAATCTGACATCACTACTGCATTGAGAGCTACTTGCTGCTCCTTGAAATGTGTATTTTTTAATACAGCGCTTAACAAATAAGTAACTAGTGTGTCAGGTAACAACGATTGGTTTTTGCCATTTAGAAACATGTAAACATCACCAGGATGGCCGAGCGACCAGTTCTGCTTGGTGTATGTAGCCAATCAGCAAATTAGTACATCAGAGGAAGTAGCATAGCAAAAACCCAACAACCCAAAAAGTGGCAAAGTTTAGTACAATTCTTTCATGGTATTTGAATTCAGACCAGCACACAAATAAATCTGTCTTTTGATACAGGAGATTTAATATTGGACTAAATATACATTCATCAGGTGGACACAAACACAACTCCTAAAACATGATAATGTTGCGCTCTGTCTTTTGAAAGTGTGAATTAACAACTGTGCCATAACAACTTTAAAGGGTGATAATATGTCAGAGCTATTCATCTCAGTCACTAACTTCACCAGCAACAGGAAAACTTTACTTATGTGTGTCTTCATATGTGTGCGTGTACCTGTATGGCAGAAAACTCCGGTGTATGCTGACAGGCCACAATCACACTGGAAGCCGTTGGCTCTCTCCACACAGCGGCCCTGGTTCTGGCAGAGTGAGCCATAGCTGCTGCAGTGACCCGGGCAGCCGGCTCGAACCCCGGGTGTGATCTTGGCCCTCTCCTCCAGGTCCAGGGTGACGCCGTTTAGCTGCAGGGAGCGAATACATCCCCGAAATCCCTTCTGCCTGGACGCTGTGCCTCCTGAAAACATTTAAACAGTGCATGACACTAGCATTACACTTAATTTTACATTCAGCTGATCAAATCAAAACCAGTGCTCCCACAATGTTTTATGTCACTAGGATGGCTTAAGTGGTTAAGGGGTGGACTTAAGTTCCAATGGGCTCAAACACCACTCCTGGTAGTATGACTTTAACAAGGATCACTACAAGATCTGCACAATAAAAGATAGCTCATGGAGGTTTTGAAATGGTAATCTGATTGCAATGAAAAGTGTATTTTTTATGCAGCGCTTACTGTCTCAGGTAACAATGTTTTCTTTTTGCCAACCTGGGGGCTATTTGACAAAAGCAGAATTTAAAAAATCCAGGATAACCATTAAAGCGAGGCTTGACCTAGTCTAATCTGTGCAGCCTGGCTTGGTGCGTTTCACGAAGGCCAAGCCAGGCTGAGGAGGAGAGACTAGGTCGAGCCAGGCTGAAGTAATTTTTTAAAAAGTGAAGTATGATAATGTGAAACTATTATTATTATTATTATAAATTATTTGTAAAAACAAGAAACACGGCCGCTGTATTGAAACAGCTAGAGAAAGCATTGCAGACGATCGCAGACCAACTAAATGCGTAAGTAGCCTTAATATACACATTACCCGACCACTGCTCATACCATTCAAGGATTAGGCTCTGGGGAGCTTGTTTCCCAGAGCCCTTATGTTTTCTCGCCCCGCAGTTTTCCCAGGATTAGGGTGGCACCTAAATCATGCTTGCAGCTGTCACTGTGGTCCTGCTAGGCGCCCTGCTATGCCCTGATACACCCTGCTATGCCCTGCTACACCGTGCAGTGCCCTGCTTTGCCCTGCTATGTCCAGCTATGCCCTGCTACGTCATGCTATGCCCTGCTTCACCCTGCTACGCCATGAACTACAACAACTACTACTATTTCTAGTCATAGTTCCATTATCTTTATTATGACTATTATTGCCACTGTTCATTGTACCCCTAACCGGGATCGGCAGACAACCACCCACCAAGAGCCTGGGTCTGTCCGAGGTTTTTGCCTAAAAGGAAGTTTTCCTCACCACTCAAAGTTTCTGCCTCAATGGGAGTTTTCCTCACCACTGTTGCACTAAATGCTTGCTCTTGTGGGAATTGTTGGGTCTTTGTAAATGATAGAGTGTGGTCTAGATCTACTCCCTCTGTAAAGTGTCTCGAGATAACTCTTGTTATGATTTGATACTATAAATGAAACTGAATTGAATTCAACTGAATTGAATAAATCATTTGCACAAATAGACTACTGCAATGAGACTAGAAAGATTATTAATCATTAATTGTGACTCACCGGCTACCGGTGTCATATGCCAAAAAGTGTTCATCCGCCAAAAACTGATTGCCGTCTAGCCTACATGCAAATCCAATCATACACAGACACATGTTAGACGAATGCCAGCGGAACCCATTCAAAATTAAATACTGGCCCCTATCTTTGCCAAAGACGCACTGGTAACTAGCACTCAGGACAGTCCATTCTCCAAACAACTTTCCAACCTCTTCTATTGAAACCTGACTACTTTCTTATTCATCAAGCAGATTTATTCATGTCTAAAAGAAAACCAGGCTGAAAGTTATCTTCAGGGTTGGTTTTTCTTTTCAGTGCTGAGCTCACCGAAACATTAATGCGAGCTGAAGCCCCGTCCTTTGACAGCCTTACAAATTTGTCTCTGTTCCGAAGAGGCAAACATGCTTCAACAGTCAGCGAGATAAGAGAATAAGAATTATAACATGCCATTTCAAAATGCAAACAGCAAAGATACAAAGCCCTGGTCATGTTACCATCATTCGTGGAACGCTGGGTAGTAATACTGTTCGGTTATCTGTGGGAGTTATCTGCTTGATTCATTCCCTCCCTCATCTTAAACATCTGTCAGTCAGTCACACATACACCATCCGCCCTTTCACTCCTCAGACATGTGCCAAATAAACATCATTAAAAACAGGTGGTGGCAGCCCCCATGCAACACCCACCATGCGTGTCGGGTAAACACCAAAACAGCTCATTAGCATCAAAAGTCATCAAATCACAGTGTGCTGGATGTGTGTATAAGTGAAAGTGTGACAATAATTGTGTATGTTATGTACCTATACTTACAGTGCAGTAGCCGGGGTACAGTAAGGAGAAATTTTGTGTGTGTGTTTGGTGCAACATGTGTACTTTCATGTTTAAGTTGTTTTAGTCGTGCAACAGAAAACTCAGATTGGACAGATGCTGTGCAGCTAGCGTTACAATGTATATTTGTAAACAATGCTTATTCTTCTCTTCCCTTCTTCTCGTTTGAATGGTTAGGCTATAATCGCTAGCTAGGCTACGACGACAATGCCGAAGAGAAAGTCAGCATGCACACACTGCAAAACCTCATTTTCTGTAAGCCATGGTGGTAGCGCAGATGTGAAAGACCATGTCAAAATAGCAAAAAATAAACGGTGTCAGGGGCTAGCAGCGTGGCCACCTACTTTAGCAACATTAGTGCTGGAAGTGCCAAGCTCAAGCGGGCTGCTGAAGAGGGGACGTTTGTGTATCATCTGGTGAACCACAACCAAAGCTTCATGTCCATGGACTGCACCGCGGGTCTGATAAGAACATTTTATGATGAGAGCTTCACTTGTGCACAAACTAAGGCTGAAGCAATCGTGACCAATGTCATCGCACCCCATGCCATGGCTCTGGTAAAAGCTGACCTAAGTAGTTCAGCACGTCTCTGTGGCTGTTGATGCTTCCAACCACAAGGCTGTGAAGCTGATTCCTATTGTGATCCGCTACTTCAAGGATACAGAGCGGGTACAAGTGAAAATCATGAATTTCACATCCATTCCAGATGAGACGTCTGATATTTTAGATGGAGAAGTCAGTCGTAGCCTCCGATCGTTCAATTTGATGGAAAAAGTAGTAGGGTTTTGTGCTGAAAACACCAACACCAACTTTGGCGGAAAAGCAAGGGCAGAGGTGAATAACGTCTTCTACAAGTTGAATCAGGTACAGTGGCATGTACAGCTAGAGGTGTAGTGTGGAGAGAGTCAGAGGGGTTTCCGGGCCTTGTTGATAAGGCTAGTGGCGGAAGGGAAAAAACTGTTAGGTAGGGGTAGGGGTCAGCCACAATCTTTCCAGCACGCTTCAGATTCCTGGTGGCGTATAGGTCCTGGGGCGGTGGCAGATTGCAGCCAATCGCCTTCTCTGCAGACTGAATGACACGCTGCAGTCTGCCCTTGTCCTTGGCAGTGGCAGCAGACTCAATGATGGCTGTGTAGAAGTGCACCATCATTGTCTTTGGCAGGTTGAATTTCTTCAGCTGCAGCAGGAAGAACATCATCTGTTGTGCTTTCTTGACGAGGGAGCTGATGTTCAGCTCCCACTTGAGATCCTGGGAGATGATAATTCCCAGGAAGCAGAAAGACTCCACAATGTTAATTGTGGAGCCACAGAGGGTGATGGGGGCAGGTGACGCTGGGTTCTTCCTGAAGTCCACAACCATCTCCACTGTCTTTAGAGCGTTGAGCTCAAGGTTGTTTTGGTTGCACCAGGTCACCAGGTGGTCAGCCTCCCACCTGTAGGCGGACTCATCACCATCAGAGATGAGTCCGATGAGGGAGGTGTCGTCCGCAAACTTCAGAAGCTTGACAGACTGGTGCCTGCGACTAGTTTGCAGGTATGTACTACTCTTTTGCCGGCTCGCAAGCAAGTGCAAACAAGTGTGTGCAGCGTAACTGTTGTTTTGTTCTGTTTGCTTTTGTCCCGATTCCATTCTTTCAAGATACATGGGTGCCAATTGGATAGTATTGAGTATACACTTCAAGAGACAATAAATATAATATAATATAATAGACCACAGTGTTCAGAGATGAGCTAAGCTTGTATATTTAAATGATGAAATGCTTTGTCCCAATTCCATTCTTTCAAGATTCATGGGTGCCAATTCTATGTGTATTGTGATTGGATAGTATTGAGTATACACTTGTAGAGACAATTAACAATTTTTTTTCTTAAAAAGAATGCACTTCACATGTCAGTCAGTCGACTTTTATGCAGCTCTTTATGGAGAAATATGTAACAAGTGTGTCAGCTAATAAAATTTATAGATAATTTAATGTCACCAGGATGGCTGAGTGGTTAAGGTGTTGCACTCAAGATGCAATGGAAAGTGGTCCTTGTGGGTTCAAATCACACTCCTGGTATACCTTCTATATGAAAATATAGATTAGAAGGGTACCATTTTGATTAGTGTTGCGATTGCTGAAAGTATTGTGATTCAATAGTATTGAGTAAACACTTCTAGAGACAATGAGACATTTCTAAAAACTGATTGTTTTCTAAAAAGAATGGACATCAAATGTCAGTCAGTCTGACTTTTATTTTATTTGTAAAGAAGAACATAACATGGATTTTCGGCATTTTCTGCTTCTGGTCTGTTTTGATGGAAACAGATATGATGTAGTTGCCGTAATCTGACATGACTACTGCTGCAATGACAGCACTTACTTGTCATTGAAAAGGTGTATTTATTATGCAGCTCTTTACAAAGAAATCATTAACTAGTGTGTTGCGTAACAAAGTTTTCCTTTTGCCATTTAGAGGCACATAGACATCACCAGGATGGCCGAGTGGTTAAGGTGTTGCACTCAAGATGCAATGGACAGTTGTCCTCGTGGGTTCAAATCCCTCTCCTGGTATAAATTTGCTTGCATATGCATAAATTACAAAGAATAATGTATGAAGTTCTAACACTGATTTCAGACTGTTAACTGCATGCCCGGTGACAGTTCTGCTTGGTATAGATCAGGGGTGTTGAATACCTTGTCACTAAGGGCCACACTAGAAAAAGAGAATCACATCAACGGTCTGACGTGTAGAGTTTATTGACGTGCTTTTGTTTCATTGAAAAAGTCAAATATCTTTTCTAAGTATTACTGCACGTCGCTTTTTTGACATCGCTGTAGCGCTGTAGACATTTTTTTATGTTTTGTTTTCTGACTTCTTTATGGCTTTCTCTTATGGTTTTTGTCACCTTTTTATTTAAATTGTCGCCTTTGTTGACATTTTTGTCACCTTTTCCGACATTTTTTATGCCTTTTGTTGCATTTTTGTCGACATAAAGCCCTACATAAGTCAGCAAAAATGTTCCTTAGCCATCATAGAATTTAGCAAATCAAGCAAAACAATTATCTTTTTTTTTTTTTTACAACAATGTTTCTGCCTAAATATGAAGGAATTTCTGAGTCTCAAAGTCGCTTTGAGTGTCACGTAACTGCAGTTAAAAAAACACTTTACCGTGTTTTTGGTTTTGGCGCACAACTAGGCGGGCCAAAATCTATTGTGAACCTAAATTGATATGCGGGCCGGATCATAATCTGCAAGGGGCCTTGAGTTTGACACGTGGTGTAGATGGCCAATCAGCACATTGGTTTGTGACTTGGCACAAATTGGGTGGGAAAAAAAAGTAATGACAACTGATTGACACAAAGATGTAAAAAGACTATAGCATGCAGAGATGAGATATGTTGGTATATTTACATGCTGGGATTATGTGCTTGTCCTTGCCCGTTTCAAGGTGTATTGGGATTTTCATTCATTGCGATTGCTAAAAGTATTGCGATTCATATCATACATATGATTCTCGATTTTTATTCCCAACCCTACTAAATACATAATGTAACCTCTCAATCAATCTTCACGCAAGATCATGTTGAGCATCAAGTTGGTGCCTGGGAGCCAATCAGTATGAATCCAGACCAAAGGAATGACCCAGCAGTGGGAGTGTGAGGCTGGTCAATGAATGATTGAGGATAGAGAGGTTGTGATATAAACATTAGCATTACGCATTAGACCGTCAGCTGATGACGTAGGATCATCTCTACCACTTTGCATACATGATGACTACCAGGATGGCCGAGTGGTTAAGGCGTTGGACTTAAGATCCAATGGGCAAAAGCCCTCGTGGGTTCAAACCCCACTCCTGGTAGACTCTAACAAGGAGCACTACTCAAAGATTAAAAGGTAAGATTTAACTCAATGAACTTCTAGTAGTTCATACTGACAGTCAGTGACAGTTCTGCTTGGTGTAGATGGCCAATCAGCACATTGGACTAGAGCATGCAGAGATGAGATATGTTGGTATGTTTACATGCTGGGATGAGGTGCTTTTGTCCCGATTCAATGTGTATTGGGATTTTCATTCATTGCGATTCGATAGTACTGAGTATACACTTCTAGAGAAAATATATCATTAGACATTTCTAAAAACTGATTGTTTTCTAAAAAGAATGGACATCACATGTCTGACAGTCTGACTATTATTTCATTTATAAAGAAGAACATAATATGGATTCTCTGCATTTTCTGCTTCCGGTCTGTTTTGCTGGAAACAGATATGATGTAGTCGCCGTCGGAGGTACAGTATAGACAGAAAATATTTAGGTGAATCATTGGTAAAAAAGTAAAACATTTAAAAATCAATTCTAGGGAAAAGAATCGATTTTGAAAATCGTCGCAAAAAAAAATCATGATACATATCATTTTAAATTTTTATTCCCACCCCTACTAAATATAAATGTAACTTCTCAATCAATCTTCACGCAAGATCATGTTGAGCATCAAGTTGGCGTTGCACTCAAGATGCAACGGACAGTTGTCCTCGTGGATTCAAATCCCACTCCTGGTATAAGTTAAAATGCTTCCTCATAAATTACAAAGAATAATGTATGTCAGTTCAGACTGACAACTGCATGCCCAGTGACAGCTCTGCTTGTTGTAGATGACCAGTCAACACATTAGATTAGAGGGAGCTGATGTTTCATTGCGATTGCTTAAAATATTGCTATTCGATAGTATTGAGTATACACTTCTAATAATAATAATAATAATAATAAGTTTATTTGATATAGCACCTTTCACAGACAGAATCACAAAGTGCTTCACAAGATAAAAATTTGTACAAAACATAGTGAATTATACAACAATAAAGATAAAAGAATAAAAACAGTCATTAAAAGGCAACATTTTACATAAATGAATCAAAAGCAAATTTAAACAAGTGCGTCTTCAGCTGCTTTTTAAAAGCTTCAACAGAGACTGCAGAACGTAAGGCAATAGGAAGCGCATTCCACAGGTTTGGAGCCACCGCTTCAAAGGAACGGTCACCTCTAGTCTTTAAACGGGGCGTGGAACAACCAGTAATCCCTGGTTAGAAGACCTGAGGGGCCTATTTGTAGTGTATGAATGGAGCAGGTCCGAGATATACGCCGGAGCCTGACCATGCAAAGCTTTATAAGTCAGAACCAAAACTTTAAATTTGATCCTGTAGTTAATCGGAAGCCAATGTAATGAGTGTAAAACTGGAGTAATGTGTGACATCCTGCTAGACCTGGTTAGCAGCCTTGCAGCAGAATTCTGGACTAGTTGTAAACGGTCCTGTGACGATTGCGCTGAGACAGGTGAAAATAGAATTGCAGCAGTCAAGCCCGAGATGAAATAAAAGCATGAATAATCATCTCAAGCTCAGAATGTGAAACAGTTCCTCTAATTTTGGCAATGTTTCTTAATTGAAAGAAACATGTGCGGGTCAGAGATTTAATATGTTGATCCAAGTACATGTTATTATCAAATATTACACCAAGATTTTTCAGTTTGGACTGAACAGCTGAGGACAAGGAGCCCAGCAGCTGACTAATCTTCGAAACTATAGGGTCCGGAGCAACAATAATGACTTCGGTCTTATTTTCATTGAGCTGTAGAAAGTTATTTGCGAGCCAATCCTTAATCAAATTGAAACATCTAAGCAATTTCAACACTTTGTCAGTGTCTTCTGGCTCCAAAAGACACATACAGCTGGATGTCATCTGCATATAAGTGATAAGAAATATCTCCAACTTGGCTAATTATATGTCCCAGGGGAGCATGTACAATGCAAATAAAAGTGGACCTAACACAGAGCCTTGCGGAACCCCACAGGAAAGGGCCGCGGTTTCTCCGGAATAGGGGCCAAGATACACCGAAAACTTCTGTCTGATAGATATGAGGTGAACCAATCCAGGGCGGTTCCTGAGATACCAACCCAATGCTTAAGTCTTTCAAGCATGATGTTATGATCCACTGTATCAAAAGCGAAGATGCAGCGCACCAAAACACAAACGAGCATTGACCCTTGTCAGAGGACATTAATAAATCGTTGGACACTCTAAGAAGAGCGGTTTCAGTTGAGTGTTTCTGACAGAAACCAGATTGAAATTTGTCTAAAATGTTGTGTGCATTCAGAACAGTAGTGAGCTGTTTAGCAACAATTTTTTCTATAATTTTGGAGATAAAAGGTATTTTCGAAATGGGCCTATAATTTTCCGGCAGTGATGTATCCAGGTTGGTTTTCTTTAAAAGTGGCTGCACACATGCATGTTTAAAATATAAAGGGACACAACCAGATTGCAGAGAGCTGTTGAGACTAGAGACAATATATCATGAGACATTTCTAAAAACTGATTGTTTTCTAAAAAGAATGGACATCACATGTCAGTCAGTCTGACTTTTATTTTATTTGTAAAGAAGAACATAACATGGATTTTCGGCATTTTCTGCTTCTGGTCTGTTTTGCTGGAAACAGATAAGATGTAGTTGCCATAATCTGACTTCTTTATGGCTTTCTCTTATGGTTTTTGTCACCTTTTTATTTAAATTGTCGCCTTTGTTGACATTTTTGTCACCTTTTCCGACATTTTTTATGCCTTTTGTTGCATTTTGGTCGACATAAAGCCCTACATAAGTCAGCAAAAATGTTCCTTAGCCATCATAGAATTTAGCAAATCAAGCAAAACCATTATCTTTTTTTTTTTTTACAACAATGTTTCTGCCTAAATATGAAGGAATTTCTGAGTCTCAAAGTCGCTTTGAGTGTCACGTAACTGCAGTTAAAAAAACACTTTACCGTGTTTTTGGTTTTGGCGCACAACTAGGCGGGCCAAAATCTATTGTGAACCTAAATTGATATGCGGGCCGGATCATAATCTGCAAGGGGCCTTGAGTTTGACACGTGGTGTAGATGGCCAATCAGCACATTGGTTTGTGACTTGGCACAAATTGGGTGGGGAAAAAAAAGTAATGACAACTGATTGACACAAAGATGTAAAAAGACTGTAGCATGCAGAGATGAGATATGTTGGTATATTTACATGCTGGGATTATGTGCTTTTGTCCCGATTCAAGGTGTATTGGGATTTTCATTCATTGCGATTGCTAAAAGTATTGCGATTCATATCATACATATGATTTTCGATTTTTATTCCCAACCCTACTAAATACATAATGTAACCTCTCAATCAATCTTCACGCAAGATCATGTTGAGCATCAAGTTGGTGCCTGGGAGCCAATCAGTATGAATCCAGACCAAAGGAATGACCCAGCAGTGGGAGTGTGAG
Organism: Perca fluviatilis; assembly: GCF_010015445.1. Classification (NCBI taxonomy): domain Eukaryota; kingdom Metazoa; phylum Chordata; class Actinopteri; order Perciformes; family Percidae; genus Perca; species Perca fluviatilis. The sequence continues at coordinate 37,051,185 of NC_053122.1, read as the reverse complement.
GCTGGTCAATGAATGATTGAGGATAGAGAGGTTGTGATATAAACATTAGCATTACGCATTAGACCATCAGCTGATGACGTAGGATCATCTCTACCACTTTGCATACATGATGACTACCAGGATGGCCGAGTGGTTAAGGCGTTGGACTTAAGATCCAATGGGCAAAAGCCCTCGTGGGTTCAAACCCCACTCCTGGTAGACTCTAACAAGGAGCACTACTACATCTGCTGGATAAGATTTAACTCAAATGTCCAATTCAGTGATCTGACATGAATACTACTGCAATGAGAGCACTTCTCCTCTAAAAGGAGGAATCAGCAACTACTGTGTCAGCTAACAAGGTTTTTCTTCTGGCATTGAGAGATACGCTAACATCACCAGGATGGCCGAGTGGTTAAGGCGTTGCACTCAAGATGCAATTGACAGTTGTCCTCATGGGTTCAAATTCCTTTCCTGGTATAAGTTCTGTATTGTGAAAAGTGAATGTATGAAGATACATTCACTTTTCACAATACAGAACTTATACCAGGAAAGGAGTTCAGACTGACAAATGAGCACCCAGTGACAGTTCTGCTTGGTGTAGATGCCCAATCAACACGTTAGATTGGGACTTGGCACTAATTGTTTGGGAAAAAAATAACCCCTTCCTGACACAAAGATGTTTATAGACCACAGTGTGCAGAGATGAGCTGAGCTTATATATTTAAATACTAGGGCTTGGATGATATGCTTTTGTCCCAATTCCATTCTTTCAAGATACATGGGTGACAATTGGATAGTATTATACACTTCTAGAGACAATAAACAAATTGTTCTGCTTGGTGTAGATGGCCAAGAGGTTAAGGCATTGCACTCAAGATGCAATGGACAGTAGTACTTGTGGGTTCAAATCCTACTCCTGGTATACCTTCTATATGAAAATATAGATTGGATGGGTGACATTTTGGTGTGTTGCAATTTGATAGTATTGAGCTAGGGCGTAATTTCCAGTGGGGACAGGGGGGACACTTTCAAATTAGTTTTAATATTATTTTATTTATAAGTCTCGTTGATTGGCCACTATTTTACGCAACGAATACAGTAAGACATCTTTTTCTTATACATAGTTTAGTAGCCTTCTATCCTTTCTGGCATAATTTCATTATGGTCAACTTAATTATTTCCTGGATTTTGTATCAGCTACATCCCTATAAATGAATGTAGAAATACAGGAAATGGGATTCAAATCAAAAACATTTTTTCTGGCAGAGGCACCCCCAAACCCCGGCCTTTGTGTCTTCTACTATTCAAACCAAAGTTCCACCCTTGGTATTGAATATACACTTCTAGAGACAATATATCAAAAGACATTTCTAAAAACAGATTTTTTTCTAAAAAGAATGCACATCACATGTCATGTTCAGACTGACAACTGCGCGCCCAGTGACAGTTCTGCTTGGTGTAGATGGCCAATCAACACATTAGATTGGGACTTGGCTCTAATTGGGTGGGGACAAAAAATGACTACACCTGATTGACACAAAGATGTAAAACGACTACAACATACAGAGATGAGATACGTTGGTATATTTAAATACTAGGGCTGGGATGAGGTGCTTTTGTCCCGATTCAATGTGTATTGGGATTTTCATTCATTCAGCAATTGCTAAAAGTATTGCGATTCAATAGTATTGAGTAAACACTTCTAGAGACAATGAGACATTTCTAAAAACTGATTGTTTTCTATAAGGAATGGACATCACATGTCAGGCAGTCTGACTTTTATTTCATTTGTAAAGAAGAACATAACATGGATTTTCTGCATTTTCTGCTTCTGGTCTGTTTTGCTGCGGAAGGGGCACTTCTAATGTAGAGTGAAGTGCTGCCTTTCTAAGGAACTTTTCAAAAGAGGAGAAAATACCAAAATAGTTTACTCAGAACATATAGCCAGCATTTATTAAACATCAATTATCCAACAGTTGAGAAAAACAGAAAATTAAATGACCTTAGAGCTCCGATGAAATAACCCCAAAATAATAAACCAAAGTCCATCTACCCGGGTAGTATGTTTTTTTTTAAAGTGTGGTGAGATCTCACGCTTATCTGTATGATGCAAAGAAGAAATGGTGAGTAGAGTTTAGAGCAGTTTGTGTTGCAGGCAAGATGATCATTCACACCCTCTGCTCCTCTGCCTCGTGTGTCCAATGGCGAACCCGTCCAATGGAACTCTCTCTCTCTCTCTCTCTCTCTCTCTCTCTCTCTCTCTCTCTATAATCGCATCAGGGCAATATTCAATTACTCTCTCAATAACTACCAGATCTGGGAATATAACTCTTATTCATGAATTGTAGTAGCTTAAATTCTTATTTTCACTACACACATGAAACTCAAGCACTAGCATACCAAGTAGTAACGTAGCTTCAACATAGCATGGAATAGCACTTCAAATCATTAAACTCATGTTCAACTCCGATTGGTTTTTTAACTTACGCAGTACACATAAATACATTTTCACACGATTAAAAAACTGAATTAACAGCGAAAAATAGAGATAACTTTGCACGCTTGACTCAGTAAACCCATCTATCATGCTATGTCTGCTAGTAACACAACTGACGAACACATGTAACACACTCACCGGAGAAAACCATACAAAAAATACAAGAAAATAATATCCTTGTCGTAAATTCAACCCTTTTTCTCTGCTATTCCTTCCTTAGAAGTAGATTTGGTGGGAAAAACGCTTTTTACCTCTTAAGTGTTATTTCTAACTTTTTTCACTCAGTGTGGAAAATCTAAACATGGCTTCAGCTCACTATCGTCAGAGAATGTCTAATAAGGGGAGAACTTCCACTCTCGGGAAAATTCCGGGTTGGTACAATGGGGCTAATAGGGAGTGAGATTGGGAGTGAACAGGCTCTCCATAGACAGGCTCTGCTATCGTTCTGATCGTTTTTTTTTTACAACAATGTTTCTGCCTAAATATGAAGGAATTTCTGAGTCTCAAAGTCGCTTTGAGGTTGTGATATAAACATTAGCATTACGCATTAGACCGTCAGCTGATGACGTAGGATCATCTCTACCACTTTGCATACATGATGACTACCAGGATGGCCGAGTGGTTAAGGCGTTGGACTTAAGATCCAATGGGCAAAAGCCCTCGTGGGTTCAAACCCCACTCCTGGTAGACTCTAACAAGGAGCACTACTCAAAGATTAAAAGGTAAGATTTAACTCAATGAACTTCTAGTAGTTCATACTGACAGTCAGTGACAGTTCTGCTTGGTGTAGATGGCCAATCAGCACATTGGACTAGAGCATGCAGAGATGAGATATGTTTATATGTTTACATGCTGGGATGAGGTGCTTTTGTCCCGATTCAATGTGTATTGGGATTTTGTATTGAGTATACACTTCTAGAGACAATATATCATTAGACATTTCTAAAAACTGATTGTTTTCTAAAAAGAATGGACATCACATGTCTGACAGTCTGACTATTATTTCATTTATAAAGAAGAACATAACATGGATTCTCTGCATTTTCTGCTTCCGGTCTGTTTTGCTGGAAACAGATATGATGTAGTCGCCGTCGGAGGTACAGTATAGACAGAAAATATTTAGTTGAATCATTGGTAAAAAAGTAAAACATTTAAAAATCAATTCTAGGGAAAAGAATCGATTTTGAAAATCGGCGCAAAAAAAATCATGATACATATCATTTTCAATTTTTATTCCCACCCCTACTAAATATAAATGTAACTTCTCAATCAATCTTCACGCAAGATCATGTTGAGCATCAAGTTGGCGTTGCACTCAAGATGCTACGGACAGTTGTCCTCGTGGATTCAAATCCCACTCCTGGTATAAGTTAAAATGCTTCCTCATAAATTACAAAGAATAATGTATGTCAGTTCAGACTGACAACTGCATGCCCAGTGACAGCTCTGCTTGTTGTAGATGACCAGTCAACACATTAGATTAGAGGGAGCTGATGTTTCATTGCGATTGCTTAAAATATTGCTATTCGATAGTATTGAGTATACACTTCTAATAATAATAATAATAATAATAAGTTTATTTGATATAGCACCTTTCACAGACAGAATCACAAAGTGCTTCACAAGATAAAAATTTGTACAAAACATAGTGAATTATACAACAATAAAGATAAAAGAATAAAAACAGTCATTAAAAGGCAACATTTTACATAAATGAATCAAAAGCAAATTTAAACAAGTGCGTCTTCAGCTGCTTTTTAAAAGCTTCAACAGAGACTGCAGAACGTAAGGCAATAGGAAGCGCATTCCACAGGTTTGGAGCCACCGCTTCAAAGGAACGGTCACCTCTAGTCTTTAAACGGGTGCGTGGAACAACCAGTAATCCCTGGTTAGAAGACCTGAGGGGCCTATTTGTAGTGTATGAATGGAGCAGGTCCGAGATATACGCCGGAGCCTGACCATGCATAGCTTTATAAGTCAGAACCAAAACTTTAAATTTGATCCTGTAGTTAATCGGAAGCCAATGTAATGAGTGTAAAACTGGAGTAATGTGTGACATCCTGCTAGACCTGGTTAGCAGCCTTGCAGCAGAATTCTGGACTAGTTGTAAACGGTCCTGTGACGATTTGCTGAGACAGGTGAAAATAGAATTGCAGCAGTCAAGCCGAGATGAAATAAAAGCATGAATAATCATCTCAAGCTCAGAATGTGAAACAGTTCCTCTAATTTTGGCAATGTTTCTTAATTGAAAGAAACATGTGCGGGTCAGAGATTTAATATGTTGATCCAAGTACATGTTATTATCAAATATTACACCAAGATTTTTCAGTTTGGACTGAACAGCTGAGGACAAGGAGCCCAGCAGCCGACTAATCTTCGAAACTATAGGGTCCGGAGCAACAATAATGACTTCGATCTTATTTTCATTGAGCTGTAGAAAGTTATTTGCGAGCCAATCCTTAATCAAATTGAAACATCTAAGCAATTTCAACACTTTGTCAGTGTCTTCTGGCTCAAAAGAGACATACAGCTGGATGTCATCTGCATATAAGTGATAAGAAATATCTCCAACTTGGCTAATTATATGTCCCAGGGGGAGCATGTACAATGCAAATAAAAGTGGACCTAACACAGAGCCCTGCGGAACCCCACAGGAAAGGGCCGTGGTTTCTGAGGAATAGGGGCCAAGATACACCGAGAAACTTCTGTCTGATAGATATGAGGTGAACCAATCCAGGGCGGTTCCTGAGATACCAACCCAATGCTTAAGTCTTTCAAGCATGATGTTATGATCCACTGTATCAAAAGCGGCACTAAGATCCAGCAGCACCAAAACAGAGCATTGACCCTTGTCAGAGGACATAAATAAATCGTTGGACACTCTAAGAAGAGCGGTTTCAGTTGAGTGTTTCTGACAGAAACCAGATGTTTCTGTCAGTGTGTGCATTCAGAACAGTAGTGAGCTGTTTAGCAACAATTTTTTGAGTGGCTGCACACATGCATGTTTAAAATATAAAGGGACACAACCAGATTGCAGAGAGCTGTTGAGACAAGAGACAATATATCATGAGACATTTCTAAAAACTGATTGTTTTCTAAAAAGAATGGACATCACATGTCAGTCAGTCTGACTTTTATTTTATTTGTAAAGAAGAACATAACATGGATTTTCGGCATTTTCTGCTTCTGGTCTGTTTTGCTGGAAACAGATATGATGTAGTTGCCATAATCTGACATGACTACTACTGCAATGACAGCACTTACTTCTCCTTGAAAAGGTTTATTTATTATGCAGCTCTTTACAGAGAAATGATTAACTAGTGTGTTGCGTAACAAAGTTTTCCTTTTGCCATTTAGAGACACATAAACATCACCAGGATGGCCGAGTGGTTAAGGCATTGCACTCAAGATGCAATGGACAGTTTTCCTCGTGGGTTCAAATTCCACTCCTGGTATAAATTTGCTTACAAATTTGTTTGCTTACGCATATATTACAAAGAATAATGTATGAAGTTCTAACACTGATTTCAGACTGTTAACTGCACTCCCAGTGACAGTTCTGCTTGGTATAGATCAGGGTTGTCCAACTCATTGTCACTAAGGGCCACCCTGGAAAAAGAGAATCACATCAACGGTCTGACATGTAGAGTTTACTGACGTGCTTTTGTTTCATTGAAAAAGTCAAATATCTTTTCTAAGTATTACTGCACGTCGCTTTTTTGACATCGCTGTAGCGCTGTAGACATTTTTTTATGTTTTGTTTTCTTACTTCTTTATGGTTTTCTCTTATGGTTTTTGTCACCTTTTTATTTAAATTGTCGCCTTTGTTGACATTTTTGTCACCTTTTCCGACATTTTTTTATGCCTTTTGTTGCATTTTTGTCGACATAAAGCCCTACATAAGTCAGCAAAAATTTTCCTTAGCCATCATAGAATTTAGCAAATCAAGCAAAACAATTATCTTTTTTTTTTTTTACAACAATGTTTCTGCCTAAATATGAAGGAATTTCTGAGTCTCAAAGTCGCTTTGAGTGTCACGTAACTGCAGTTAAAAAAACACTTTACCGTGTTTTTGGTTTTGGCGCACAACTAGGCGGGCCAAAATCTATTGTGAACCTAAATTGATATAATATATATAATATGATATAATAAAACCTAAAATATGCGGGCCGGATCATAATCTGCAAGGGGCCTTGAGTTTGACACGTGGTGTAGATGGCCAATCAGCACATTGGTTTGTGACTTGGCACAAATTGGGTGGGGAAAAAAAAGTAATGACAACTGATTGACACAAAGATGTAAAAAGACTATAGCATGCAGAGATGAGATATGTTGGTATATTTACATGCTGGGATTATGTGCTTTTGTCCCGATTCAAGGTGTATTGGGATTTTCATTCATTGCGATTGCTAAAAGTATTGCGATTCATATCATACATATGATTTTCGATTTTTATTCCCAACCCTACTAAATACATAATGTAACCTCTCAATCAATCTTCACGCAAGATCATGTTGAGCATCAAGTTGGTGCCTGGGAGCCAATCAGTATGAATCCAGACCAAAGGAATGACCCAGCAGTGGGAGTGTGAGGCTGGTCAATGAATGATTGAGGATAGAGAGGTTGTGATATAAACATTAGCATTACGCATTAGACCATCAGCTGATGACGTAGGATCATCTCTACCACTTTGCATACACGATGACTACCAGGATGGCCGAGTGGTTAAGGCGTTGGACTTAAGATCCAATGGGCAAAAGCCCTCGTGGGTTCAAACCCCACTCCTGGTAGACTCTAACAAGGAGCACTACTACATCTGCTGGGTAAGATTTAACTCAATTGTCCAATTCAGTGATCTGACATGAATACTACTGCAATGAGAGCACTTCTCCTCTAAAAGGAGGAATCAGCAACTACTGTGTCAGCTAACAAGGTTTTTCTTCTGGCATTGAGAGATACGTTAACATCACCAGGATGGCCGAATGGTTAAGGCGTTGCACTCAAGATGCAATGGACAGTTGTCCTCATGGGTTCAAATTCCTTTCCTGGTATAAGTTCTGTATTGTGAAAAGTGAATGTATGAAGTTCTAATACTTAGTTCAGACTGACAAATGAGCACCCAGTGACAGTTCTGCTTGGTGTAGATGCCCAATCAACACGTTAGATTGGGACTTGGCACTAATTGTGTGGGAAAAAAATAACCCCTTCCTGACACAAAGATGTTTATAGACCACAGTGTGCAGAGATGAGCTGAGCTTATATATTTAAATACTAGGGCTGGGATGATATGCTTTTGTCCCGATTCCATTCTTTCAAGATACATGGGTGCCAATTGGATAGTATTGAGTATACACTTCTAGAGACAATAAACAAATTGTTCTGCTTGGTGTAGATGGCCAAGAGGTTAAGGCATTGCATTCAAACCAAAGTTCCACCCTTGGTATTGAATATACACTTCTAGAGACAATATATCAAAAGACATTTCTAAAAACTGATTTATTTCTAAAAAGAATGCACATCACATGTCATGTTCAGACTGACAACTGCGCGCCCAGTGACAGTTCTGCTTGGTGTAGATGGCCAACCAACACATTAGATTGGGACTTGGCTCTAATTGGGTGGGGACAAAAAATAACTACACCTGATTGACACAAAGATGTAAAAAGACTACAGCATGCAGAGATGAGAAGAAAATACCAAAATAGTTTACTCAGAACATATAGCCAGCATTTATTAAACATCAATTATCCAACAGTTGAGAAAAACAGAAAATTAAATGACCTTAGAGCTCCGATGAAATAACCCCAAAATAATAAACCAAAGTCCATCTACCCGGGTAGTATGTTTTTTTTTAAAGTGTGGTGAGATCTCACGCTTATCTGTACGATGCAAAGAAGAAATGAATGATTGAGGATAGAGAGGTTGTGATATAAACATTAGCATTACGCATTAGACCATCAGCTGATGACGTAGGATCATCTCTACCACTTTGCATACATGATGACTACCAGGATGGCCGAGTGGTTAAGGCGTTGGACTTAAGATCCAATGGGCAAAAGCCCTCGTGGGTTCAAACCCCACTCCTGGTAGACTCTAACAAGGAGCACTACTACATCTGCTGGGTAAGATTTAACTCAATTGTCCAATTCAGTGATCTGACATGAATACTACTGCAATGAGAGCACTTCTCCTCTAAAAGGAGGAATCAGGAGGAACTACTGTGTCAGCTAACAAAGTTTTTCATCTGGCATTGAGAGATACGTTAACATCACCAGGACGGCTGAATGGTTAAGGCGATGCACTCAAGATGCAATGGACAGTTGTCCTCATGGGTTCAAATTCCTTTCCTGGTATAAGTTCTGTATTGTGAAAAGTGAATGTATGAAGTTCTAATACTTAGTTCAGACTGACAAATGAGCACCCAGTGACAGTTCTGCTTGGTGTAGATGCCCAATCAGCACGTTAGATTGGGACTTGGCACTAATTGTGTGGGAAAAAAATAACCCCTTCCTGACACAAAGATGTTTATAGACCACAGTGTGCAGAGATGAGCTGAGCTTATATATTTAAATACTAGGGCTGGGATGATATGCTTTTGTCCCGATTCCATTCTTTCAAGATACATGGGTGCCAATTGGATAGTATTGAGTATACACTTGTAGAGACAATAAACAAAATGTTTTCTTAAAAAGAATGCACTTCACATGTCAGTCAGTCGACTTTTATGCAGCTCTTTATGGAGAAATGTGTAACTAGTGTGTCAGCTAACAACATTTTATTATTTGCCATTTAGAGATAATTTAATATCATCAGGATGGCCGAGAGGTTAATGCATTGCACTCAAGATGCAATGGACAGTAGTCCTTGTGGGTTCAAATCCTACTCCTGGTATACCTTCTATATGAAAATATAGATTAGATGGGTGACATTTTGGTGTGTTGCAATTTGATAGTATTGAGCTAGGGCGTAATTTCCAGTGGGGACAGGGGGGACACTTTCAAATTAGTTTTAATATTATTTTATTTATAAGTCTCGTTGATTGGCCACTATTTTACGCAACGAATACAGTAAGACATCTTTTTCTTATACATAGTTTAGTAGCCTTCTATCCTTTCTGGCATAATTTCATTATGGTCAACTTAATTATTTCCTGGATTTTATATCAGCTCCATCCCTATAAATGAATGTAGAAATACAGGAAATGGGATTCAAATCAAAAACATTTTTCTGGCAGAGGACCCCCATACCCCCTGCTTTGTGTCCCCCCCCCCCTACTATTCAAACCAAAGTTCCACCCTTGGTATTGAATATACACTTCTAGAGACAATATATCAAAAGACATTTCTAAAAACTGATTTATTTCTAAAAAGAATGCACATCACATGTCATGTTCAGACTGACAACTGCGCGCCCAGTGACAGTTCTGCTTGGTGTAGATGGCCAATCAACACATTAGATTGGGACTTGGCTCTAATTGGGTGGGGACAAAAAATAACTACACCTGATTGACACAAAGATGTAAAAAGACTACAGCATGCAGAGATGAGATACGTTGGTATATTTAAATACTAGGGTTGGGATGATGTGCTTTTGTCCCGATTCAATGTGTATTGGGATTTTCATTCATTCAGCAATTGCTAAAAATATTGCGATTCAATAGTATTGAGTAAACACTTCTAGAGACAATGAGACATTTCTAAAAACTGATTGTTTTCTATAAGGAATGGACATCACATGTCAGTCAGTCTGACTTTTATTTCATTTGTAAAGAAGAACATAACATGGATTTTCTGCATTTTCTGCTTCTGGTCTGTTTTGCTGCGGAAGGGGCACTTCTAATGTAGAGTGAAGTGCTGCCTTTCTAAGGAACTTTTCAAAAGAGGAGAAAATACCAAAATAGTTTACTCAGAACATATAGCCAGCATTTATTAAACATCAATTATCCAACAGTTGAGAAAAACAGAAAATTAAATGATGAATTAAAATTAAATGAAGCTCCGATGAAATAACCCCAAAATAATAAACCAAAGTCCATCTACCCGGGTAGTATGTTTTTTTTTAAAGTGTGGTGAGATCTCACGCTTATCTGTACGATGCAAAGAAGAAATGGTGAGTAGAGTTTAGAGCAGTTTGTGTTGCAGGCAAGATTCACGCCCTCTGCTCCTCTGCCTCGTGTGTCAAATGGCGAACCCGTCCAATGGAACTCTCTCTCTCTCTCTCTCTCTCTCTCTCTCTCTCTCTCTCTCTCTCTCTCTCTCTCGCTCTCTCTCTCGCTCTCTCTCTCTCTCAAATCACGCATCAGGGCAATATTCAATTACTCCCGCAATAACTACCAGATCTGGGAATATAACTCTTATTCATGAATTGTAGTAGCTTAAATTCTTATTTTCACTACACACATGAAACTCAAGCACTAGCATACCAAGTAGTAACGTAGCTTCAACATAGCATGGAATAGCACTTCAAATCATTAAACTCATGTTCAACTCCGATTGGTTTTTTAACTTACGCAGTACACATAAATACATTTTCACACGATTAAAAAACTGAATTAACAGCGAAAAATAGAGATAACTTTGCACGCTTGACTCAGCAGCGCCACCACTGCCACCTACCGGACAAATATGGTGTGCAAAAAAATATAACTAAAGGTAATGAAGAAATTAGATATTAAACTAGAAATAACCTAATCCTGTTTGTAGGCTACTTTTGAGTGGGTTACAGCTGGAAACAGATATGATGTAGTCGCTGTAACCTGACATTACTATTACTGCAATGAGAGCACTTAATTCTCCTTGAAAAGTGCAGCTCTTTATGGAGAAATCATTAACTAGTGTGTTGCGTAACAACGTTTTTCTTTTGCCATTTAAATACCAGTAAATGTAACCAGGATGGCCGAGTGGTTAAGGCGTTGCTCTCAAGATGCAATGGACAGTTGTCCTCGTGGGTTCAAATCCCACTCCTGGTATAAGTTTGACTGTGTCCTCTTAAGTTACAAAGAATAATGTAAGAACTTCTAATAGTTCAGACTGACAGTCAGTGACAGTTCTGCTTGGTGTAGATGGCCAATCAGCACATTGGACTAGAGCATGCAGAGATGAGATACGTTGGTATATTCACATGCTGGGATGAGGTGCTTTTGTCCCGATTCAAGGTGTATTGGGATTTTCATTCATTGCGATTGCTAAAAGTATTGCAATTCGATAGTATAGAGTATACCCTTCTAGAGACAATATATCATGAGACATTTCTAAAAACTGATTGTTTTCTGAAAAGAATGGACATCACATGTCTGACAGTCTGACTATTATTTCATTTATAAAGAAGAACATAATATGGATTCTCTGCATTTTCTGCTTCCGGTCTGTTTTGCTGGAAACAGATATGATGTAGTCGCCGTCGGAGGTACGGTATAGACAGAAAATATTTAGGTGAATCATTGGTAAAAAAGTAAAACATTTAAAAATCAATTCTAGGGAAAAGAATCGATTTTGAAAATCGTCGCAAAAAAAATCACGATACATATGATTTTCGATTTTTATTCCCACCCCTACTAAATATAAATGTAACTTCTCAATCAATCTTCACGCAAGATCATGATGAGCATCAAGTGGGTGCCTGGGAGCCAATCAGTATGAATCCAGACCAAAGGAATGACCCAGCAGTGGGAGTGTGAGGCTGGTCAATGAATGATTGAGGATAGAGAGGTTGTGATATAAACATTAGCATTACGCATTAGACCATCAGCTGATGACGTAGGATCATCTCTACCACTTTGTAAAGCTGATTGCTACCAGGATGGCCGAGTGGTTAAGGCGTTGGACTTAAGATCCAATGGGCAAAAGCCCTCGTGGGTTCAAACCCCACTCCTGGTAGAATGACTCTAATGCAGATCACTACTACATCTGCACAACGAAGGATAACTCATTGAGGTTTTTTAGTTCAAAACCTGCTCCTTGTGCGGTAGTCTGACATGACTACTACTGCAATGAGAGCACTTACTTCTCCTTGAAAGGGAGTGTTTATTATGCAGCTCTTTACGGAGAAATCAGTAATGAGTGTGTCAGCTAACAACGTTTTTTTTTTTTTGCTATTCAGAGCCACGATGACATCACCAGGATGGCCAAGTGGTTAAGGCGTTGCACTCAAGCTGCAATGGACAGTTGTCCTCGTGGATTCAAATCCCACTCCTGGTATAAGTTAAAAGACTTCCTCATAAATTACAAAGAATAATGTATGTCCCCTTCAGACTGACAACTGCATACCCAGTGACAGCTCTGCTTGGTGTAGATGACCAGTCAGCCCATTAGATTGAGACGTGGCACTAATTGGATGGGGGATGTGACAAATATTCCTGCCTTTATCCAAGGATCTACTTTAACACACCGTCACACTCCTTGTCCCAGCCCTTCTCTCATTTCTCTGTGTTGACAAGTCTGTATTACTTTTTTCTCTCTAGTTTTATATTTCTCCTCCTCCCGTCATGTACAGCAGATCCACATGTCGCCTCTGCTCCCCCAGAAGCTCCAAACTGTCAACACTCTTCTCATGAAATGACAATGATGAAACGGCAATGAGGCAACAAGCTGCAGGTGCAAAACTGAATCGGGGACATAACTTTCATCAGCTGTCCGTCTTTCTAATGCCAAGCTGGCTGCTCACTGGATCAGTGGCTGATTGCCTGTCTAACAGGACAAGCAGCAAACAGTATGCTCACTTTACTGTTCAATGTTTCAGCTACAAAAGATCACAACTTTGCATGTTCAACATTGTACATTCTCTCTGAGATGCAACATCTATTGTTCGCATACTTCAAACATGACAACCTCCTATTTCTGCAAAGATCACAGATCAAAACTCTTATTGTGTTCAGAGCACACACTTGGCAGCTCTTTGCTCTCAGAGTTTGAAGCCGACAACTTCCTATTGTTCAGCAGCAGCTTTCACACCAATAAATCACTGAGCTCCGCTAGACTCTCCTCCAGGCCTCCACTCTCTGCTCTGATTTGACTGGTATGAATTATTGAACCAGCAGCAACAAAGGATATAAAACTTGCATCGACATTTCCTCTGACACAACAGAAAAAAGAGTCATTTTTTATCCTTATTAAGTCTACTGAAAGTCATTGTTCAACATTTAGGTGTTACGATTTAGGAAACTGTAATGACTAGAATACAGTAATGACAAACTGACCTGCTTGGAAATGGAAATCTTTAAATTACCATTCATAGGGGTGACACACTGACTACCTTCACATAATAATAATAATAATAATAATAATAATAAATAATAATTTATACTTTATCAATCCCGCAAGGGAAATTACAATGTTTACATACATAATAATATGACCTTCCTTAAGTATGCTTGCACTTATGTAAATGCCTTTTGTATATGAATCAGTGTCATAATCAAGTGTAACCCAGCTGTAACACCTATTTTTCTGTATAATAATTCAGTTTGTTACGTTATGAAAACATAATTAAATTGTGAATGGCAGCCATCTGAAACTGTTAACCACAAGTCACTATGACAGCAGTACTACTTGAAACATAAGGTCATTCATGTCCATGTAGACATTCACTACTCCTTCCACATGTTGCTGCTTCTCCAACAAATCCTGTGTGAACAACAGCCCATACTGAGATTCCAGAAAAGTTGGTCCCCCTTAAAATCTGTGATTGGCTGCCCACTGCTCCCTTGAGGGATGGCTAAAATGCAGAGAATGAATTTCGCTACATGTATGTGTATGTGACAGTAAAGTACCTTTACCTTTACCTTGGTCTGACATGGCTTGTGTTTATAGCTAACTGATACTGCTAGCTCTCCTGAGCTAGCTCACGTTACAGCTCAGCCGAGAGAATGCCATTAATGGTAAAATCTCGCACTGTCACATGGCCTCTTGTCCATGAGTACGCTTCCTTCTGTGCGGCGATACGGTCGGTGGATCTAGTTCAGTTGCTCTAGGAAGCTCTAGGGACTTTTACTCACAGACACCCCAAAAAAAAAACTCCTCCTTTGCAACTTTGTAGCAATAACAGGGGAAACCTTTCACATTGCTATAAGGTTAACATGGCAGCATGTGTAAAAGTTGTGATTCCAGCAGGGACCAGAGACAGATCCCTGAGGACCACCAGCTCTGATCAAAGCAAGTTAACCAGGGAAAGGAAAGGTCATTAGAGAACAAACTCTGTAACAGGGATGGTATCAGAGAGGTGAGGGTTTTAACCACACTTCCTGCTATTCCTCAGCTCCAACATGGATTACACTCTCTGCACATCAAATGGAGACTACTGCTTACAAGATACACTTACAGAGTGTAACGGCGTAGATCAAAGATAACATCAAAGAATCCAAACAGATAAACTCTACCTCTACCCTCAAGACCTCGTATCAAAAAGCACAACCGCTCGTGTCTCAGCATGACGTCTGCACAGCGTGTGCTAAAGCATGTTGGAACATGCAAGAGTGGAAAACAATCAGTATCAAAGTTATCATCAAAAGTGATGCACGTGCAAGCCTCAACGTCACGCTTGGAAAGCAAAATATAGAATGAATCCAAAACTCCGGAGCTGTGTGACAATCAACCACATGTCCGACAGCAAAGCCTCAACACGCAGAAGAGAATTAAAGTCTTGACGTGAAATCATGAAATATTGTCTGATAATACAGATAAAACAGTAAAGGACGATCTGAGATGTGAGGCATGGGAGATGGAGATCCGACCAAATGATCAAAGACAGTGTATGTACAGTAGAGTGTGGTTTGCTGATGCTGCACATGGGAAAAGACCATATCTGTGCATCAAGCAGTATAAATAACATAATACACTAATTACAATGTCTTTCCCACTGTGATAAATACATTACAACATAATAAAATGTGTGAAGTTGAAATCAAAAGACACCATGAAGGAAGGAGCTTACATTGGGCTTTCACTCTGCAGGTGTGCATGCATGTTATCAAATTATAAAGGTTGTGGTCAGGCATGATCTCCCTCTATTAACCGCAGAACATACAAATAAACCTTGATGCAAGTTGGAAAATGACAGAAAATAGTGCTGAATGCACTTAGTTCAAGGTAATTAAAAAATAAACATAGACTTTGTTGCTAAAACATATAGTTTCCTCATGGCCTGGTAGCAAATGGCCAATGTTGTACAGTAGATCACTTAGTGTTACCGGCCCCTAATTTGTAAAGCTGAAATGAAAAGATACCCCCGACACAGCACATCGTGTGCCACTGCAGAGAGGACAGGAAGAAAACACAAAAGAACATCAGTCAACATAGATTACCAGCTAAGCTTCACCTGCCAGGATCCAGCTTACATGATATACTACAGGATGATCTGTCGCCAACAACACTGCTGCGTTTTGAGGGATATGTGAAGCGAAGATCAAAGGAATCCTCCAAATCCTCGTACAGGAGGGCGCTTGGTCTACACACAGCGGCAGAGAGGAGTAAACTGTGTCCAGCACATCAGTCGGACAGACAGCGATGCAACACAAATACACAGAGGCTTCACTCTCCAAACAAGGCAAAATAATTGCTTATAAACCTTCACAATGGAAGGGATTTCTGCATTCAACGCTGAGCTCACTCAAATTTGCAGCGCATGTATTTTTAGCACATACAATACAAACAGCAATAAAGGAATTGGAAAATGAACAATGGTGTGGATTATAAATCCACGCTGGGCAATAACATGGTTTATTAATCAAAACAATGGGAGTCAGTGCCTTATAAAGCAAGGCAGGATTATGGCTCATAAATACAGTGTGTACATTGAGATATGGCTTGTAAATTATTCAAACCAACACAGCAGCTCATAATTCAAACAATAGAGCAGTTTGCTTTCCAAATCAAGACTCATAAATACAATGCATGTGGTAAGATGGTTCATAATTTTAAATAAACCAATGCTGAGGCTTGTGAATCCAAATAACTCAATACTTTGCCTTACAATACTGCATCTCTACTTACAATACAGCATAGGACTGTGTGCTCATGAATAAACTGTGCACAAAACGATATTGTATATGTGCATAGTAATCCTGCAGAGCCAACTGTTACACAACAGGCCCCAAACACAGAAATGAACATTGACATATTCACACATTTTTCTTCAGGTTATATCACCTTCTGTGGCTCTGGAGAGAGAATGAGAGAGAATCTCATCTTGGGTTCAGAAACTATGCGTGTTACAAACGGCCAAAGGCACCTGACCAATCGGCGCTTTTTGACGCTCTGGGAGTGAGAATGTGTTGACAAACCAATCTGGGGATAAATACCGGTATATTTCCATCCCAAAACACACACATCTGTGAGACTTACTCCAGCGTACTGTACTGACAGTTCAGAGGTAAACATATGCAGGTTCAGGCTGATGGTGGTGACATCACTGCGGATTATTCAACCAATCAATATTCACCTGGATTTCCCTGCTGCTGCCTTAATCCAATCTCATCACTGATTGATGGTTTGCTTCCCCTCCACGCTGTGTGTTTGTTTACTGATGTGAAATGACAAACAACATAATGTTTGCAGAATAATAAGTGATGGATTTTCATTATTCCCCCCTGTAGCTCTAAGGAGAGTTCACAGGGAGAACTCAAAGTGTGGTATTGAACAGATGTTGAGATCAACAGGGCTGCAGTATGGATGGAGTTTGGTTCAGAGACTGTCCATGACTGCCTAATGAATCCCTTACACAGGTTCAGCTTCATTTACAGATTATTTAAAGACCCTCACTGCAATAAATCACATCGCACACTACACTACAAATATTACTGCTCCCTGATGCGTGCTTGATTTATAAAAAAATTATTATTGTTCGTGGTCAGATCAGAAACCATCGACTCAGCACTTTCACATTCAATGCTGACCAGAATTTAGCCAATAGCAGTTAAGCACTTAGAGTTTAGAACGGCAACACAAAGAAAGAGGAAGGTGACGGACATCCGGCTGGAAATGAGGGACATCCGGCAGAATTGCCGCAGGCACCAGAGCGATCCCCGAAATGAATCAACGTCAATACAGACTAAGCTAAACATAACGCCTCCAGCATGAGTTTGAATACACCTTCAGGAGGAAAGGAACTTCAGAGAGTTGGGACGGCACGCCAAGATAATACACCGTGGTTAAACGGCACTGCCGGCTTAATTTTCTCCTCAATTGAGATTCCATTAAATACCTCTGTGAAAGTCATCAAAGTCTTCCGAACATACTTCACGTTTGTGA
Organism: Perca fluviatilis; assembly: GCF_010015445.1. Taxonomy (NCBI): domain Eukaryota; kingdom Metazoa; phylum Chordata; class Actinopteri; order Perciformes; family Percidae; genus Perca; species Perca fluviatilis. The sequence continues at coordinate 37,033,464 of NC_053122.1, read as the reverse complement.
ACATCAATTGTGCTGCGACTGAGTTTTTCCTTTACAGTAGGGCTGTGGATGCAGCCCTATTGAATACGTGTGTATATTCAGCACCTTTTACATCCAATACTGCAACAGATAAAACAACAGGATTTAGCCGATAACATATTAGCCTATGTGAAAGAAACATTTTTAAGAGGATACACATCCTGTACTAGCTGCTTCTGATTTCTAAACCATCTAAACTTCCCTGGCAGGCTTAGTTGTGGAGGGGGAGTTACAGTGCTAGACCCCCTATTGATAATAATGGCATCTTCCATAGCACCGCTTGGTGGCATTTAGTCAATAACAGGCTTAGCATGTGTGAAACTGCTGTGATTTTCAAAGCGGAGGACATTTTCTTCCCCGCCACAGCAGCTTCTGTGCAGGTAATAAACTAGAAATGATTATTGTCTATCTTTACCTGAAATGATGACTTGCACACAACTATGTTCCTCATGAACAAAACTGTGACAGTCAGAGCTCTATTTAAGCAGATACATACTGCTAATTGGTATTCAATTTAACAGGACATCATTGTTATGCACAGAACTGCTGCCTGAATTGCTGTTGCATCAATCAGAAATGTAGAAATAATGAAGACATGTTACAGAAGGAAAGAGGATCATCTGCCAACTGGACACTTACCAACATGGCCAGAAAAACACTTAATAAATCAGAGAACTGTAGAACATATAGAATATAGAATATACTGTATGAGAAGATATACTATACATGTAGTGCCTGTGTGTGTAGGCGAGTTATTAAAAAAGAGACATGCTTCAGAAAAAGTAGGGAATAGATGTCAAAGCCAGCAGTACTGCTACTAATGAGGGAACTGTTCACATGTATCTCATTATTATATCTCTACTGGTCCTAGGAGCAGAGGACACTAACAATTAAATAAACGATGAAGTTTTTTACAAAAAGTGAACAAGAGCTAAGTCTTTAAAGGTCCCATGGTATGAATATTTCACTTTATGAGGTTTTTTAACATTAATATGAGTTCCCCCAGCCTGCCTATGGTCCCCCAGTGGCTAGAAATGGTGATAGGTGTAAACCGAGCCCTGGGTATCCTGCTCTGTCTTTGAGAAAATGAAAGCTCAGATAAGCTGTTCTGGAATCTTCTCCTTATGAGGTCATAAGGGGAAAGGTTACCTCCCGTTTCTCTGCTTTGCCCGCCCAGAGAATTTGGCCCCCCCATGAGAGAGAGAGAGAGACATCATGGCTTTCAAACCAGCAAAGTGGCAGATGGTCAAGGCCACACCCCCACCCTCCACCTTTCCCACCCTCTCTCCTCCTCAATAGCTACAGACACAGAAATGGCACATCCTAAGGAAAGCTCATTGTGGGACTGGCTCTAGTGGCTGGAATTCTGCACCAAGGCTGAATTTCGGGAAAGAGACTTCAGATACAGTATTAGGGGACCACTAAGGTCTATATAAAAGAGACTTCAGATACAGTATTAGGGGACCACTAAGGTCTATATAAAAGAGACTTCAGATACAGTATTAGGGGACCACTAAGGTCTATATAAAAGAGACTTCAGATACAGTATTAGGGGACCACTAAGGTCTATATAAAAGAGACTACAGATACAGTATTAGGGGACCACTATGGCCTAGAGCTGGGCAATATATCGATATTATATCGATATCGTGATATGAGACTAGATATCGTCTTAGATTTTGGATATCGTAATATATCATTAATGGTGTCTTTTCCTGGTTTTAAAGGCTGCATTACAGTAAAGTGATGTCATTTTCTGAACTTACCAGACTGTTGTAACTGTTCTATTATTTGCTTAACCCACTTAGTCATTATATGCACATTACTGATGATTATTTATGAAAAATCTCATTGTGTAAATATTTTGTGAAAGCACCAATAGTCAACACTACAATATCGTTAAGGTATCGATTTCGGGGTATTTGGTCAAAAATATCGTGATATTTGATTTTCTCCATATCGCCCAGCCCTGCTAAGGTCTATATAAAAGCATCCAAAAAGCAGCATGTCATAGGACCTTTAACAAACAAAACATCTCAATAAACACTTGCTTCCCAGCACAACGCTGCCTGGCCTGGCCTGGCCTGGCCTGGCCTGGCCTGGCCTGGCCTGGCCTGGCCTGGCCTGGCCTGTGACAATTTTTTTCTTCTTCTCCTTCGGGAAAACATGGCTGTGTTGCATTGTGGTATTCAGGAGTAAAATGTAGGGTACATCGTATGTACGCTCTAATTAGCTGTGCATTGGGGGTATTTTACTGTGGACTATGTGGGGAATGAAATTTTATGGCGGAGAATTCAAACACCACTACAACATGGCGAACACACTATATAGTGCACTGTTTCCGTGATAGGGAGTGGTTTCATACACAGCTACTGTCTCTCTCTGGGTCTCCCAGCTCATTCTGAGCAGCAGCTTAAGCTGCGGGAGCGCCGTCAGCCGTGGCACACAGCCGGAGGGAATCATGACTCAAACGAAAACACAGCAACACGCAAACACAAAAACAGTAGGGCACGTCATTTACAGGGGGCTACAACCCCCCCAATAATCAAAACTGGCCAGCGCAACCCCCCCAAAAAAACCTATTATAATTTCCTTTACATAAATAAAGACATTTGCACTATAACTTCATGCAGAAAAGGCCCAAGAAAAATGTACCAGAATACAGGAAATGAAGTGTTTGATATGCTCAAAATTACCTATGAATAGCTGGCTGTTGAGCTGCAGGTGGAAGTGCCCATCAGCAGGAGCCTCCTGTGTGGCGACAGGAAGTTCATCCAGTCGAAGCGACGCCTCCTTGACGTTCCGCTCGGCTCGGATGCGATGCCACCGGTTGTCATTCAGAGGGACGCTTGAGTCCATGCGAACCTCCAGCGGCCCGTTACCGACATCGAAGGAGAAAAGCACCCGAGTAGAAGCTGACAGGAGGGAGAGAGGGAGACACAGGAGACAAGAAGAGGGAGTTAGAGGGAGAGGGATGATTCATGGAAAGGATGGCGACAAAGGGGAAAACAAATGTACGTAAGAGAGACGAATGACGGAACAGAATCATGGGTCAGGATTTCACACCATTTTAAACTAAAGCTTTAGTGCGTAACTTTTTCATAATAATGAACGTCCGTTACATTCAAGCATCAAGCCAAATGAGTTGCTACAAAGCTAATTAAGACCATCAGCTCCACACAACTCTCTCTGGATTTCTCAGTAGGACTATGTTCAGAAGATTGGGGCGTCCGTCGACTTTCCCGCGCAGAAACTTCAGTGAAGATAATGACCTCTTCTGAAGAGTCCATCATGTTTTTTATATCCTCCGTGTCCGCCTTGGCTACTAGCAACTGTGTGGAGGGAGGGGGGTGCGCGATCATGGAAGGCTTATATTATGATGCACTGACAGAATTGTTGTCATTATTTAGAATTCCTCATGGGGGAGACAGAAACTACGCATTATAGCTTTAACTGAGTAACCACCCCATTGAGACGCATGTTTTTTTTCAAAGGATATGTGTGGTTCTCACATCTCACAGCTGTAGATTCAGACTGACAAATTGTTACAAGCAAATAAATGTATATCAGTAGCCTGATTACAGCATTTGTATCAGTCAATATAGTGGATGTGTATGGTCTTGTGGAGGTTCTTCAACTTTAAAGTTCCCATGACATGGTGCTCTTTGGATGCTTTTATATAGGCCATAGTGGTCCCCTAATACTGTATCTGAAGTCTCTTTTATATAGACCTTAGTGGTCCCCTAATACTGTATCTGAAGTCTCTTTTATATAGACCTTAGTGGTCCCCTAATACTGTATCTGAAGTCTCTTTTATATAGACCTTAGTGGTCCCCTAATACTGTATCTGAAGTCTCTTTTATATAGACCTTAGTGGTCCCCTAATACTGTATCTGAAGTCTCTTTTATATAGACCTTAGGGGTCCCCTAATACTGTATCTGAAGTCTCTTTCCCGAAATTCAGCCTTGGTGCAGAATTACACAATGAGCTTTCCTTAGTATGTGTCATTTCTGTGTCTGTAGCTACTGAAGAGGAGGGGGGGGCGGCAAGGTGGAGGGTGGGGGTGTGGCCTTGACCAACTGCCACTTCGCTCGTTTGAAAGCCATGATGTCTCTCTCTCTCTCTCATGGGTGGGCCAAATTCTCTGGGCGGGCAAAGCAGAGAAAGGGGAGGTAACCTTTCCCCTTATGACCTCATAAGGAGAAGATTCCTGATTGGCCCATCTGAGCTTTCATTTTCTCAAAGGCAGAGCAGGATACCCAGGGCTCGGTTTACACCTATCACCATTTCTAGCCACCGGGGGACCATAGGCAGGCTCGTGGAACGCATATTAATGTTAAAAAACCTCATATCCCATGCCATGGGACCTTTAACTTTATTACCATCTTAAAGGAAGTTTGATTTGCACACCGCCATTAAACACAACCGTCACAAGAATACACTGATTACAATATCAACTTCTACTAACTAACTATCAGCTGTTGAAATGTGAAATAAGTTGATTAAAAACCTACCTCACTAAAATAAACTACCACTGTATTAAAGTGACTGAGATGCTTCCCACCTCCCCTCTTGAAATATAGTTCATTTAAATATTTATATACAGGTAATTTATAGAAATTTGGCCTCCTAATGGTTGTCTTGTTGCATCCGATATGACAGTTGAGAAATTTTAACCTTTTAAGAAAGTTCAACAACAATGACTTTCTTAGCACAGAAAAAACTACAGCTTCCGTGAAAAAGGGGGCAGTGCGAAGTTGTTGTTCCTTTTTTTGACACTGAATCAGGTTTTTTCAATGCTTTAGTTGTTTTCTTCTGAGTTTTTGTCAACTTTTGTCGCCATTTGACGTTTTTATCTCTTTTTTCAAAACATGTCCAGGGACCTCCCTAAATAGATCTCTACCCCCACCCCACAAATATTGAACCCAAAGTTACGCACTTGGCTCACAAACATCTAGGGCTCAGGGGAAATGGTGTTCGTAAAAGGCAGCTAAAAAATCATGAATATTGAATGAACAATACCAGATATTTTTTCAAATATCTACCATCGTTATCCAGACATGTGAGGTGAGCCAAACAACATACTGTTGAGAAATTCTCTGCTCCAAGGCTGGAGTATTAGTTATTATAAATGTCAGCTGGGCGTTTTATGAGATTTTTTTTTACTTCTGGAATAAAACAGTTTCTCTTTGGTGCTCTATTGTTGCCCCTTTCAAACGGTCTGCTCAGATGACAAAATCCCTGTCAAGTTCATTCCAACTAAAGGAGTCGATTTTAGAGACTAGCGGCGTCTCATCTTCGGTGTTTTGGAAGGAGAAGATGTATTACTCTGTGAGCACAGAACAAGATGAAACAATATCCCAGCATCACACGGTAACTTCATTTAGAAATTGCTCTCTGAGGAAGCTGGCAACAGAGCAGCAGTATTCAGAGCTGGAACATGCACACTGACAATGATTTCCCCGAGGAAAGAGGCTGTTGGTGCAGCAGTGTCCCTGTATAACATTCTGTGTGTGTGTGTGTCTCTTCAAATCCCATTCCTAAGAAAATGCAAAATGCAGCACAATATATAAAGCTACAAACTAAACCCAACAAAACTGGTGAAATGGGCTGATTGAGCTTCAAAAAGCAACTATAGATGACTCAAATAACTGATTTAAGCCATGTATACTCACAACGCATTATTATGGATCCCACGCAACTTCTAGGCAAGTCCCGCCCTACGAAGCAGCCAGATTGGTTGGGGTTAGGCATTGACCTTGAGTGGTTAAGGTTAGGAGAGCCGATTCAGGGGATAGGACCTGAACAAATCGGGTTTCTGTACCTTGCGTGAGCATGGACGCCTGGCCAATAGTAGCATGTGAATGCTATTGAAGGGCGGGTCTTGCCTAGAAGTTGCCTGGGTTCCATAATAACGCATACATGACTTACTGAACACCAGACACCATGTCTTCCCATAAACACGTTTCTCATACCTAGCTGCATAACCATAAGCATAAAGAACACCCCTGTGAGTATTTCTGCCATATTTTAAAAGACAACAAACCGATGAGAGCAAGACCATGATGTTGTGGTATACATACAATAAAATAAACATAATAAAAAAAATTGTGGTTATTGCTGTCATATTCTAAATGATATGTGCTGTGGGCAACAGCCAGAAAGCTATGCAGAAAACTGAGAGCTGAAACCGAAAATATGAGCAATGAAAACACAAAGCTGAAGTGAAGCAAAGAAGAAGCTCCATGTGCTCTCAGTCTCAACTCAACCATCCCTGAAGCAGAGCAAAAATTAACTTCTCAGATTTGGTCTGATTTTGCAGCACACATCTCCCAAAGACCAAAAATGTGTTTTACATTTCCTTTATCTCGAGTTAAAGACGCGTGATACATCTTCTTCAGTATGCCACTTTAGATGTTTGTATTTTTATATTCACTTAATTCAGTTGTTTCCCTCAGTTTTTATGCTAAGCTATTGTAGCAAGCAGTAAATGCCACAATATGCTGTTTAGGGCTCGTGACTGTTGCTCAGTTGGAAAAAGGCGATGTCGCCGTAATTCATCAGAATGAAGCAGCATTTGAATCAAAGTCTGATGACTGATAAGGGGGTTTGTCTATGTTGCCAGCACTGTCAAATCTAATCACTGTAGAGAGAATTATGTCTAAAATGAGGCCCTAAGGCCTGTCAAATCTGACTCCAATTTATTAATTCCCGCACCTTCTTACATCGGACTTAAGTTTACCAGAACACAAGGATCAATCTGAGATGAAGAGTTCAGTTAAGCAAAGTTTACTGAGTCCAGCATAGAAGTTACAACACAGCTGTGGGATCACAAACAGAGGCTAAGTTTCCCTAGCGACAGACATGAAGTCAAATCACTGTGTGGGGTGGGAGCTGCACTGACTACAACAGAAAAGCCCTGCAGCGCATAGTGAACACAGCTGGAAAGATCATTGGGGCCCCACTCCACTCCCTGCACGACATATACAACACCCGCCTCACCTGAAAAGCGTCCCTGATTGTGAACGACGACAGCCGTCCCGCACACAGTCTTTTCAGCCTCCTGCCCTCCAACCCAGTCTCATGGCAGTTCGTGAAATGGTCACGTTATGTAATCTATTGATTCGTGGTCACGGGGACGTTTTTGTCGTTTTTAAATGTAAACTAATGTATTTAAATGGGAAGCATATGTCGTGGTCACAGCACGGCTACGGTAGCGAGTAGTATGAAATGCCCAAAATCCGCGTAAGGAGGTTGGTTGGAGAGGGGGTGGGTCAAACAATTTTCATTCAACAACTTTCAGCCAGGAGGCCGGGGATCGCGTCCCGCGTGTGGTGTTTTGTTTCCCCGTTAACCGTCCCGTTATTGTCGCGCGTCCCCCGCAGCCGTGTGAGGCGTCCTCCCCCGGGGTGTGACGTTTGCTTTCCCTGTTAATTAATGACCATTTCGTGCTGGCCACCACGAAAAAAACGAGAAAAACGTCAATAACGTGACCATTTCACAAACTGCAGTGAGACCGTGTTGTTCCCTCTGGGAGGAGATATAGAAGCTTCAGGCCCGCTGTCCGGAAACTGAACTCTCTCCCCTCTCTACCCCCTCTCTACCCCCTCTCTACCCCCTCTCTATCCCCTCTACCCCCCTCTCTACCCCTCTCCACCCCCTCTATCCCTTCTCTACCCCTCTCTATCCCTCTCTACCCCCTCTCTACCCCTCTCTATCCCTCTCTTTATCCCTCTCTACCCCCTCCCCCACTCCCCCTCTCTATCCCTCTCTACCCCTCTCTACCCCCTCTCTACCCCCTCTCTACCCCCTCTCTACCCCCTCTCTACCCCCTCTCTACCCCCTCTCTACCCCCTCTCTACCCCCTCTCTACCCCCTCTCTATCCCTCTCTACCCCCTCTCTACCCCTTCTCTCTGCTGAAAAAACCTCTGCTGCTGTTTCATTTTGTACATAGCATCTTTTTTGCACAAAAATCTTTTTTGCAGATCTTTCTGCTCTACCACAGCACACCATATGAAACATTTTTGCTGCTTGTGACATTCTTGTGATCTTGTCTTGTGATATTTTTGCCGTTTATTTTTTTTGTGTCAGTGTTCAGCACTTTTTTTTAGTCTTGTGGTAGGAATATCTTGTCTTATCTGTTGTGCATTTTTTCTTCTTCACCGTGGGATGGTGAGAAACCAACTTTGGATTCCTCTGCATGTCTAGTATATGTGAAGAAATTGACAACAGAGCTGACTTGATTTGAGTTAAAGGGAGGTGGGAGGGTTTTCTGCGTGGGTTTCTGTAGAAGTGTATGAGAAAGTAACCCACTTCTCACTTGATTTATTACCTCAGTAAACATTTTCATGAGTTTATGGTGTCAATCGCTAGTTTTAAGTCTTCTGCAATACAGAACGATGTTCATTTTTTTAATCATGGTCTCGTTGATTTTAAAATCAGCGATAAAGCAGGAGGTGTTTTAGGGCGTGGCTATGATGTGATTGACAGTGCTAAATCTTAAGCTAACTCTTACCACGAATTATGTAGGCTAGCTTTCAGCAGCAGTTGCATCCAGATTGCCAGTGAAAGTGTGCAATGTAACGTATAGCGTAAGCAGCGTTGCCAACTCTCAGCTAACGTCAGAGTCAGATACCGCCCAACAGTCTACCTCCCTCACTCCTCCCTCTCGTCTAAAATCCTCACACCCGCAACCAAGTTGGCTGCGCCTGTAACGGCAAACTCGACGTCTCATAGCAGATCTTGACAAACCAATGGGTGACGTCGCACATGCTCTGTCCATTAATATTTACAGTCAATGGCTCAGCCCCATCCATAACCTTTGGGATGAGCTGAAACACTGACTGTGAGCCAGGCCTGCTGATGCTCTTCTGGCTGAATGGGAGCAAATCCCTGCAGCCAGGTTCCAAATATGTGTGAAAAGACTTTCCTAAGATGTTAAACTTCCGTAACATTCAGTTTAAATCAGAAAAGACAGCTGAGTTCAACTTAAAATAAACAATATATTTCCCTCCGGGATAGTTTGATACAGATTACGTCTGGGGTTTTTACACAGATCCAGATTAAGACTTGGGATTCCAGCTTTCACTGACACATCACTCTAATCTGGATTCCATCTCCACCCTCCAGCTCCTACTCACAGCTCAGTTCGATCCGGATGAAGTCTTTGATGCCCAGGTTTTCCAGGAACACGCCGGACGAGGCCGTGGTTTTAAACAGGAAGGAGATGTCTGCACTCAGCTCTCCGTGGAAGGTGGGGAAGTGGAGGTACGAGGTCTCCTTGTCGAAAAACGCAGCGTTCCAGAAGTTCTCTGAGAAACATGATGATGAAAACACTGTCAAGATCTTCAAGTGAAAGTTCATCAAAGTAATAGTGCTTTTATTTAAGTAGAACATTTTTGAACACTTTCCACCTCTGCTGCAACGCTAACGTTAGTTTAAGTTAGCTGGCCGACTAGACAGGAAGGGACTTGAAATCCTCTCTGTGGCTTTTTTTATTTTTATTTTGAATTTGCGAATTTCCCTACAATACAATTATACAATTATAAAAACTAATTTAACGTAATCTTTGGTACGGCCGGCAGAGGCGCTTGCGCCGAGGTTTTGCAGACATCACTGCAGTGCCAATAATATGATGGTAAATGTAAAGTTTTTATATAGCGCTTTTCTAGTCTTAACGACTACTCAGAGCGCTTTAACATAGTACAGGAACCATTCACCATTCACACACATTCATACACTGTGGCCGAGGCTGCCGTACAAGGTACCACCTGCTCATCAGATAAACACACACACATTTACACTCCGATGGCGCAGCATCGGGGGCAACTCTGGGTTCAGTGTCTTGCCAAAGGACACTTCGGCATGGAACTGCAGGGCCAGGGATTGAACCACCAACCTTCCAATTGGCAGGCGACCTCTCTGCCACGTGTAAATCACACCTTCTGGTGTAATATTTCTTAATTAGGTATTGAGAGGCGAAGTCCCTCCGCTTCCGGTGGATGTCATGGGACCTCAATTCGGAAAAAATATGTTTGGAAGTGAACGGGGAGAGGCAAATAGTTTTTTTTAATCCCATGGTTCAAAGCTGAGTTTTTTATCACTTGTATATATAGTGTATACAGTGCACTGTTTCTGTGATAGGGAACGGTTTCATACAAAACTGTGATTCTTCAGGATAGGAAGATTCTTTCCTCTCCATCATGTGTAACCAGGCAACCAGAGCAGGCCTTACCGTCTCCATGACAACGGAGCGGTCCCACCCTGTAGGCGGCCTCTGACACGGGCCTCTGGATGTCACCCAGTACCAGAGACCTGACAGGGAGGCTCTCCTCATGGGTGAGCAGGCCCGAGTCTTCAGCCCTGCATGAGGAGAGGGAGGGAGGGAGGGGGAGAGATAAGATAAGATAAGAAAAACTTTGTCTGTCACGAGTGACAGAAATCTCTCCTTGACAGGGCAGTCTGAAATGACAAAAAATACATAAAAGAACATAAAAGATACATAGAAACAGTGTAAAGGGGAGGGAGGGTGGAGGGGAAGAGCAAGAAGGAAGAGAAGGAATAGGAGTCAATGGACGGGTGGAGGAGGAAGAAGTAAAATCAGAAATCAGAAAAAGGTTTTTATTGCCACAATAAAATACACTTATGTGGAATTTGCCTTGGTGAAAGGTCCATACATGAACAGACAATCAAACATATTAAAGATGAATATGAAATGAACAATAAATGCAGGAAAAGAAATATAGCATAAGAAAAAATAGGATGAATGGGTTGAGTGCAGGATTTACAAAGATTATATTGTATGTGCAATGGGCAGATTTAAAGTCCAGGCCTTAATGAGAGATACAATTTCAGAAGAAGAAGAATTAGGAATTAAAAAGAAAAAAAAGGAATGGGAAAGAAGGGAGGAGAGGGTGAAGGGAGACGAAGAAAGAGAGAAAGAGAAGGGAAGAAGAAGATGATAAGGAGGATAAGGAGGGGAACAGATGAAGAAGCAAAGGGGAGATGATTACAGCACAAGATGAAGAGATTAAAAGGGGAGGAGGAAGAGGAGGAAGGAAAATGGGAAGAGATGAAGAAACGAGACAGAGGGGAAGCAATAATGAGGGAGGAGGAGAAAGGGTGGAGGACAAGGAGAGGAAATAAGAGAATTAATGAGGGAGGAGTAACAGAACAAGAAGGAGGAGGAGGAGTTAAAAAAGAGAGTAATTGCAAAAGAAGAAGACATGGAAAAAGAGCAGAAGCAAACTAGAGAATGCAATTTCTGAAGAAATTGCGGTGTGAATGCTGGATGTTGAAAGGCTGACGCTGCCCAGAATGTATGAAAGAGGTGGAACATTTTAAAGTCTGAATGGTGTTTCTCTGTGAATGTATGAACGAGTAGAAAGCAGTTGAAAACGTATGAATTTGTGTCAAATTGGATAATTCTGTCCAATCACTTGAATGAGGAAAATTTCCCTGAAAACGTTGAATATTTCAGAAATTATAAAAGTTAAGGAAATGTTGTATAGAAGCAGGAAGGTCCTAATCATGCCTTCAGCATTCACACCGATAAAGAAGGAAGAGAAGGAACCATTAAAAATAAAGAAACAGAAGCAGAAGAAGTGGAAGGAAAAGAGGGAAGACATTGATATAATTAGTTAATAATGAGTATTAGTATACATAATAAGAACAAATTGTTATTGGTCAACTTTGACATAAATGGTGCTAATTGGCCGGCTAAAACATGGTAGCAAATTGTTCTGCTGAATTATAACAGTACTTTAATAAGCTGACCCAACCTGTGCAGCGTCTTAGACAATTTTTCAGGAAGACGTTTTAATGGTGAGCCAGATGGTATCATTGCCACCCTGACACTCAACACTCCATCTATGCCAATATCTGTGACAGCTATTTTCCGAAAGAGCACTGCAGACGGACAGCCGAGTGAGCAGCTCTGTCCATTTACACCCGTGTTCAGTTTTATGCGCCTCCAATAATCTACACGTCAAAGTGCTTGTCAGGTGAGAAATTTTCCATTCCATTTCCACATCGTCACAGCACTCTGAGGATCTGATGGATGGTGTGGAAATACAGTGTCAGCATCCAACAGTTTCACACTTTGGGCCGAGAGACGGTAGAAAGACGGAACTGAGGTGGGATGAAGATAGCAGGATGGGTCAAACTGCAAAAGACTTTTTTTTTTTTTTTCTTCCCGATACCTGAACTATCGGCCGATACCGAGGACCGGTCTGATACCAGCGTGTCATATATTTTATGATGTTTTAAAGGTCCCATGGCATGAAAATGTCACTTTATGAGGTTTTTTAACATTAATATGCATTCCTCCAGCCTGCCTATGGTCCCCCAGTGGCTAGAAATGGTGATAGGTGTAAACCGAGCCCTGGGGATCCTGCTCTGCCTTTGAGAAAATATAAATTATTTTATATAAAAGAGACTTCAGATACAGTATTAGGGGACCACTAAGGTCTATATAAAAGAGACTTCAGATACAGTATTAGGGGACCACTAAGGTCAATATAAAAGAGACTTCAGATACAGTATTAGGGGACCACTAAGGTCTATATAAAAGAGACTTCAGATACAGTATTAGGGGACCACTAAGGTCTATATAAAAGAGACTTCAGATACAGTATTAGGGGACCACTAAGGTCTATATAAAAGAGACTTCAGATACAGTATTAGGGGACCACTAAGGTCTATATAAAAGAGACTTCAGATACAGTATTAGGGGACCACTAAGGTCTATATAAAAGAGACTTCAGATACAGTATTAGGGGACCACTAAGGTCTATATAAAAGCATCCAAAGACCACCATGTCATGGGACCTTTAACAGCTGTATACTACTATCCCTGTATGGATTTGATATGATTTCTATCTTTGTTGTTAAACACTTTGTGAAACATGTACAAACACAAACAATAAACGCCACAGAACTTTCGGTTACACTTTACTTGAAGGTATCTACATAAGAGTGACATGACACTGTCATGAACGTGTCATAAACATTATAAACAAGTCATAAACGTTTATGACATAGTGCTTCTTTTACTAAATGTCATTCGCTTTTTGTCATCACAAGTTAGGGTAAGGGTTCATGTGTTCATGACAGTGTCATGTCACTCTTATGTAGATACCTTCAAGTAAAGTGTTACCGAAGTTTCTTTTATTATCCAGTTTGACGGTCATTCATAACTGAAAAAGAACATAAATAAACTACTTTAAAGTAGATTTTCTTCGGGGCTACATTACATGGTATCGGATCGGTGCATAAACCCCAGTACTTACCATTACCGATACCAGCAATTTAGGCGGCATCGCAGGCTTTTCTGATACTGGTATCAGAATATCTCTAGTAACAGGCATTGAGATACCTACATTTACTGCAGTAAGAAGAGGGTGGTATGATATCAAGCAGTTTAAGTTATGTCCATGTGCAGTACACAATAACAGATCACATTCAATAGATCACATTCAATTCTAACGTACAGTACCAAAAATAGTTGATTGATTATAGTAGTTGATTTACATTTGTTTCAACTTTCAGATCTGTAAGTATTATTTTGAATTCTTTACATTGTTCGTACATTCATCTGCTGTGAATATATATGGCATGTTTGACCTACATTACTTGTAATGTAACAGGTGTCAAACTGACAGAATTTTAAAATGCAACCACTTTAAATCAAGTTCTGTTTCTTAAATTTCCTCTGATCTCATCTGGTCACAGCTAGTCTCACATCGCCAGAACTTCCTCCACAGCGCTGCAGAGGAGGGTCTGGCAAGTCCACACAGCACTCTGGGATGGGAGACAAAAACGTGCTCTGGTTTATTTGCATTTCTTTAAACCAATCACAATCGTTTTGAGCGGTGCTAAGCACCGGATGGAGCCACGGTGCCTCTGCTAAATAGCCTCTGGAGGGAACTTGTTTTGGTGGAACGTACACGTAGGGTGGCGAGCTCTGGAATTAAAATGGATGTTGAGGGTGTGATGAGAATTTTACAAAAAAAAATATATATAAATATAATTTGATTGTTGGTTCTAACTCAGAGGATGTTTCCCGAATCGAACGGAGTTTAGAATGCCAACACAAAGAAAGTGGAAGGTGAATTAGGGGCATCCGGCAGAACCTCCTGCAGCACCGGAACAATCGCGTAAATGAAACGTCGATATAGAATGATCGACAAATGAACAGCTATGCTGCTTCTCCAGAGTCAGAGTTAAATCTCTACTTAGAAGGCTCGGTTTTGGGTTTTTCTGTAGGCGAAGGATGTTGTTGTGTCAAAATGTGATTAAATCTGGTTTATAATTAAATTAAGAGCAAACATATGATGTGTGTCTTTGTGGTATAGACAGGTGATGTTTTGTGTCTGCCTAAGAGAGGTCCCAGACTCTGCCTTTAAAACAATGCAGTCTACTACATCAACACCACTGGTCACAAAAATGACCAGAGTGAAATCATCACCCTTATGACAAAATGATCAACAACAGGAGTCAAAGAAATGTTTCACTCAGTGCCAATTATCAGTCAAACCTGAATGGTTTGAGCCTGTTAAACCAAAATGAAGACATAAACAAAAGCACTTATATTTGCGTATACAGCAATAATAACCATGTCTATATATGTATTGATTTCAGTACCAGTCCATGCGGTCGGCGTCACAGTTGCAGTAGTGTTGTGGGTCCACGCAGTCGCCCTGCAGGCCGCAGACACACTGCTGGCTGCCTGGATGAGCTCCGCCCCAATAAGTCTGCACACGACCGGGACCGGGACCACCGAGCCACCAGCTGAACGGAGAGCCCTCTGAAACACACACACACACACACACACACACACACACACACACACACACACACACACACACACACACACACACACACACACACACACACACACACACACAAACACACACACCCTTAATGTACAACTTTCTATTGTACGCTTCACTAGGTCAGTCTCACAGGCACTCATTCCTGTTCCCCCATACAAAAACAGCTATGGTCAGAAATCCTTTTTTTATATTAACACCAAAATTTGGAATGACGTTCCCCATCACATTCGAACACTATCATCCATCACATATTTTAAAAAGTCATACAAACTGTTTCTTCTTGATAGTCACACTTGCACACATTGATTGTCCATGTATTGTTCTAGTCTTGTTTGTCCGTATTTAATGTTTTATTTGTTTGTATCTGTCTAGTCCGTGATATTGTCCTGTATAAATATTTTTGTCCCCATGTGCCGAAATTGTGTTCAATGTTCTATGTTGCTGCAGAACAGGAACCTGCTGGAAACCAGTTTTTAAACTGAGTCAGGCCCGTTTATATTGTAACTTAATTGTTGCTTTTAAATTTTCCTGTATAATAAATGAAACAAAATGAAACAACAACTCTTATATGTAACAGTATGTATATATGTTATTGTCATATATCCTGTCACGGCACGTCCAATAATTTCCTACAAAGCTGAGGAAAAAAACTGACCCATACAATACATTGATGGAAAAGTGACTTTACTGTAAATACTGGCCCATTATTGAATTTCCCTCTTTTGTCATGTGTTTTTGTTTCACCTCTTGGCAAAATAAAAATCAAAGTTGATTAGAAGCTTCCAAATTTCTCTACAACTTTATTTTCAAGCATTTTAGCCTCAAACATGAAGCTTGGAGAACAGCTCCATCAATTGTCTTTGAAGTCATTTTATTAAGGGGTTTTTGTCAACATTCTGGTAATGAATGCAACCTTATTAGTGTCCTCTGGCTAGCTTGTTTAAAAGAAATGAGGCATTAAAGGAAAACTAAAGCAACAGAAATCTATCTTGAGCTTGAGAGAAGAAGCTTATTTTTACTGGTCAACACTCTGTGAGACCATTACTAACAAAAGTGCACAGAAGTGCAGACTCTTGCCCCCATCCATGATCAAACAAGAGCTGCTTGCAGGACACAGGCATAAGTTACACACAGGCGCGGATTAATGCACAGGCTTACGTAGGCTGCAGCCTAGGGGCCTCACGTGTGCAGGGGCCCCGGATTGGCCAGACAATTTATTATTATTATAAAACTTTTTTTTTTTTCGGCCCATAAAAGTGTTGAGATCCATCCCGTGTTTGAAGCTGGGGGATGTTTGCCAGCTCCTATCTCTAACGCTGAATATATTGTTTTTTGGGTGGAGGGCAATAATAGTATACAGTAAAAAAATGCTTTTCGCATTGTGAGAGTGCGTAGGTGGAGAGGAGTGAGAGAAAGTGATTGGAAAGGTCTCTGTTGAGTCAGCGCTTCTTTATTTCCTCAGAAAGCAGCAGGGGGTTTATAATGGAACTTCTATACCATTCTTCCTTTTCAACCACTTTCACTATTTTCATCCATCATTTTTTTCAGCTTTTATCATTTCTTTTATTCTTTGAAGTTAACTTTTTCATTCAATTGCTCATTTTATGGGTAGGGTTGGGCATCGTTTGGATTTTAACAATTCTGATTCCAATTCTTCCTTTCGAGTCCGGTTCTTATCGATTCTCGATTTCAATTCTTTGAAGGGCGGAGTTTATGCCTATTTTCACAAATAAGAAGAAAGTTTTATTCAGGGATTTAAGTGACCTATACAGATGGCACCCCTTTTGCTCGGAGCTTAGTGTGTAGGCTACATGAGAGAGTGTGTGACGGTGAATGCGCTCAGAGCAGACAGCTGTCGGCTATCAGAGCTGAGAATACATCAGCAGTTTACTTGTTAAGTGGTTGTAAATGTACAGTGAAGGTTTCAGTTTGTCTCTGAATAAATGATGCAGAAAGAAAGTTTCCGTGTTGCTTCTCAACATCACAACCAAACAAAAAGAGCCGCGGTCAGCAGGGGAGAGCAGCAGTCAGTAGGGGAGAGCAGCAGTCAGTAGGGGAGAGCAGGAGACAGTAGGGGAGAGTAGCAGTCAGTAGGGGAGAGCAGCAGTCAGTAGGGGAGAGCAGGAGACAGTAGGGGAGAGTAGCAGTCAGTAGGGGAGAGCAGCAGTCAGTAGGGGAGAGCAGCAGTCAGTAGGAGAGAGCAGCAGTCAGTAGGGGAGAGCAGGAGAAAGTAGGGGGGAGCAGCAGTCAGTGGGGAGCAGCAGTCAGTAGGGGAGCAGCAGTCAGTAGGGGGAGCAGCAGTCAGTAGGGAGAGAGCAGCAGTCAGTAGGGGAGCAGGAGAAGTAGGGGGAGAGCAGTCGGTGGGGAGCAGCAGTCAGTGGAGAGCAGCAGGGGAGCAGCAGCCGTAGGGGACGCAGTGAGAGACAGCAGTCAGTAGGGAGCAGCAGTCAGTAGGGAGAGCAGCAGTCCGTGGGGAGAGCAGTCAGTAGGAGAGTGAGCAGGGTGAGAGTGGTCAGTAGGGGAAGCAGCAGTGGGAGCAGCAGTGCAGTAGGGGAGAGCAGTGGAGAGCAGCAGTCCGTGAGCAGCAGTCAGTAGGAGAGCAGCAGTCAGTGGGAGCAGTGCCGGTAGGAGAGGCAGGAATAGGAGAGCAGTCAGTAGGAGAGCAGCAGTCGGGGTGGGGAGCGCAGTAGGGGGGGCAGCAGTCAGTGGGGGAGTAGCAGTAGAGGAGAGAGCCGTGAGTAGGAAAGTAGCAGTGGAGTAGGAGAGAGCAGCAGTCATGACTAAACAAAGAAAATAACTTTGTAGTTTAACGGAGTCATAGTCTGATTTTTTTAATGTACACCTGAGAGGTATCGAGGGAAAGGGGAGGGGAAAAAATGTTAGAGCCCCCCGGATAAGATTAAAAGATTAAAAAGATTAAGATTGAATAGGATTATTAAAAAGTGAGATTTACTTTATTCACAAACACAGAATAAAATCAAATCAAATGTTGTGCTCCAGTAGAGTTTATGATAAAAGTCGAAAGATAAAGTAGGAAGAAACTGACTTAAGAATCCTCTATATTCTGTATTTTTTCGGAGTCTATTACAAAATTAGTCAAAATATAAATAAAACAGCAACAGGTATCTGTCTATTCAATAAACAGCTACAGTTAGCAGCCGGTTAGCTTAGCTTAGCACATATACTGGAAACAGGGGTAAACAGCTACAGTAGCCTGGCTCTGTCCAACAGTAAAATAAATGTGCCCAACAGCAGCTCTAAAGCTCAAGAATTAATGCGCCATATTAACCCGTATTTAATCAAAGTGTAAAAACAACAATTTGCCATGGTAATGGGGGGCAATGTGCCAAACTATTTCTTGGCTCTGAGCAGTTGCCATGCAATCAGAAGAGACTCAAGGAAGTTACTGGTCCCAGCCAAGAAACCGTCTGGCACATAACCCTTGTAGATTAAACACACAAGATGAAATGGGTTAATTAATAAGATTTAGGTGCTGGAAGATTCTGTAACCCTCCGACAGAGCCAGGTCAGCTGTTTCCCCGTTTCCAGTCTTTGTGCTAAGCAAACAGCTAATTGGCTGCTGGCTTTAGCTTGGTACACACATGAAAGCGTTATTAATCTTCTCATCTAAATCTCTGCCATAAAGCAAATACGCATATTTCCCAAAATGTCCAACTAAGTTAGCAGTGTAAATACCAGGGCAGGTCCTGTCCTTGCTCCCAGCTGTTCTAGGTGAGCAGCTCTACATCTGACAGCATAAGACTACTTGTTCTTGGGGCGGCTGTGGCTCAGGTGGTAGAGCAGTTGTCTACCAATCAGTAGGTCAGTGGTTTAATCCCTGGCCATGCAGTCCCATGTCAAAGTGTCCTTGGGCAAGACACTAAACAATCACCCTAAATGCTGTATCACCTTTAACCTGAAGAGCAGGTGGCACCTAGGCCAGGTGAATGGTTTCTGTATTGTGTAAAAGTGCTTTAAGTAGTGGTTTAGACTAGAAACGCTATATAAATATAGTCCATTAACATTGAGCTGTGAATCCCCACATTATAAAGAAATCACACAAGGCTACACTTAGCAAAGCTTTCCTGAACATGCTTTACCTGGAGTGTTGAGGAGGCGGGACTTCCTGCAGTGGTAGGACAGTTCCTGATCGCAGTGCTCTGATTGTCTGATGGCGGCCAATAGCTGCTCCTCTTCAGTCGAGTAGTCAAACTGGACTGAATGCTGGTTTACCCCTGGAGACGGCCGGACTCTAGTCAGCTCGGTGTTGTTGTGCTGAATCACCATCCATGTGTTCTCCTCTGGTGTCGGATAGATAGATAGATAGATAGATAGATAGATAGATAGATAGATAGATAGATAGATAGATAGATAGATAGATAGATAGATAGATGGATAGAGTTTTTTATTATTGTTGCTGATTACTGAACAATTACCTCTATTTCTTAATTTGCATTTGTTAATTATTCATTCTTGTTCATCATTCATTCATCACTTGTCTTTGCGACAACGGCCATTTGCAATTGGCATCTTATCTTTGGCCTTGGCACTCTCACTCAGACTTAAAGGAATAATTTACATATTATTTTTCTAATCAAAAGTTAGATGAAGAGTTTGATCTACTTGATCTCTTATTTCTTATTATTTCTTATTTCATATCACGATATTACAATATCCAAAATTTAATATGATATCTAGCCTCATATAACAATATAGTATAGATATATTGCCCAGCGCTAACTACTAACAGGGCTGCAATGAGGATGTACTCTATAATCTGCCAACCTACCCTGTAAAAAAATATTAAATAAATAAAATCTATAATAATTAAAGAGGAAATATGCCAGAATTTCCAAAAATCATACATGTTATTCCTATTGTCCAAAAATATTAGTAGACATAACCAACTCTCTCCCAAATCCAAAAACTAGAGTGCAAAAAACATAGAAATAGAACGGACATTATTATTCAAATCAACGTAGCAGAATGGTCAGAGTGGTGGCCATTTTTGTGTGTACCACTGCCATTGCAAAGAACTGTGCCTGTTGTAGCAGCTGGCTAACTCATTGTATTTCTCTGGTCAACGCACAGTGCTGAGCACCATCTCCATTTGAACTGGTCAAATGACCACGGCAAACAGTTCAATGTCCGTTCTACTCTCATACTATTTCTATGGCTAAAGCTCAAATTTATATAGTTTAACGTCTGGAACTGCTCCATAGAAAATGAAATGGGGAAAAATGTTATACAAAGTAGATGACACATAGAGCACCCGGGGGAATGTTCTGAGGATATGGGTACATGTTCTATTTCCCAGTCAGTGTCTATGGCGCAGTCTATGAGACTTCCTTCTCTGGTTTTCGGCTTTGAGAGAGAGTAGCTAACAAATTTCACGAACTTTTCTAAGCCATAGAAATAACATGTTGTCATGGTGTTTCTGTTTAAAAGAAAGAGAAGCAGCGAGTGACGGATACAGATAGAAAACAGAAAACGGAAAAAAAAAAATATCATCACTAATTTGATGTATACCCTAATTAATATACAGTAACTGCAGACGTAAGGGAGGCCCGTGCTGGGCACAAGGGTGCGAAAGAAAATCTTCACGACTGTGCATGTGCGAGGGATAAACCCAATAGCAACAGCTCTTAGAGGGCTATGCCTATAATCATAGAATCTGGTATTACAATACGTAAGTATCATTATGATTGGAGGATGAGTGTTTGTGTGTCACCTGTCATGTTGCAATAGACCAGCTGCGGTTTGATTGGTCCGCTGCCGTCCACGTCGATATAAAAATGTCCCGACGTGTTGCCGTTGTGCTTGTACGCCTCGCAGGACTGCTGGTACACAGCTGGGAGGAAAAATAATGAGATCAGCTCAACATGAATCACATCCACAACAACACATATGCTGGCAGACACGCACACAGGAGCTGTGGGGAGACTACACTTCACTACTTGAGTAAATTTACTTAGTTACATTCCACCACTGCAAAAAGATTTAATAATACTGTAACCTACTTCACTGGAAAGAAAGGATGTGCAGATATCAAATATAGCTCACAGGGGGTTGTCTTCTTAAAGGCTGATTCCAGTTTA